>NC_045973.1:3421034-3503499 GCF_010909765.2 Amblyraja radiata | reverse complement strand
GGAAAGAACTGCAGATGCTGTTTAAAGCGAAGGGTAGACACAAAATGCTGGAGTAACTCAGCAGGACAGGCAGCATCGCTGGAGAGAAGGAATGGGTGACGTTTCAGGTCGGAACCTTCTTCAGAAGTGGTGCGTTCTTCAGAAGGGTCTCGACCCGAAACGTCACCCATTCCTTCTCTCCAGAGATGCTGCCTGTCCCGCTAAGTTACTCCAGCATTCTGTGTGGACCTCCTAAAAAAAGTCCTCCAAATGTCCTCCAACAAAGTTATCCACTTAGGCGGCAAAAACAAGGGGGCAAATTATTATCTCAATGGGGTTAGGTTAGGTAAGGGGGAGGTACAGCGAGATCTGGGTGTCCTTGTACACCAGTCACTGAAAGTTGGCGTGTAGGTACAGCATGCAGTGAAGAAAGCTAATGGAATGTTGGCTTTCATAATAAGAAGATTTCAGTATAGGAGTAGAGAGGTTCTTCTGCATTTGTATAGGGCTCTGGTAAGACCACATCTGGAGTATTGTGTACAGTTTTGGTCTCCTAATTTGAGGAAGGACATCCTTGTGATTGAGGCAGTGCAGCGTAGGTTCGCGAGATTGATCCCTGGGATGGCGGGACTGTCATATGAGGAAAGATTGAAAAGACTAGGACAAGCTTGGGGTCACAGTTTTAGAATAAAGGGGAGGCCATTTAAGACTGAGGTGAGAAAAAACTTTTTCACCCAGAGAGTTGTGAATTTGTGGAATTCCCTGCCACAGAGGGCAGTGGAGGCCAAATCACTGGATGGATTTAAGGGAGAGTTAGATAGAGCTCTAGGGGCTAGTGGAGTCAAGGGATATGGGGAGAAGGCAGGCACGGGTTATTGATTGGGGACGATCAGCCATGATCGCAATGAATGGCGGTGCTGGCTCGACGGGCCGAATGGCCTCCTGCACCTATTTTCTATGTTTCTAACTAATTAACAACGTGCTCCAACACCACCATAACCCCATCTTTTTGGAAGTCCATTAATGGTTAAGAATATTCGCACAGCCTCCCTTAACAAAACATTGTTCCCTACAACCAAATTACCACCGTAATCTTAATGAATCTTCAACTTTCCTGGTTACAATCAACAGGATAAACCTGTCACCAAGATCCTCGGATTGCTTAATTACCTCTGCAACATGGCTTTTATCCCTTGTCCGTGGCATAAAGCAGACAGGAAGTTTGCAGAGGGATTTATAATATACTTTCCTTCAAGCAGTTGGCAGATTAAGAGAGCTCAACAGCCATACCATAACTGAATCTAATCATACAACTGCAAAAAGTGTAATATGAAAATGAAAATAAATGTGTTCCATTAAGATGACTGATGAACAAGGAAATACAATTTGATATTACATTATAAAACAAATTATTTTTTTCTTTTTGTTTTAACACTAAGCTCCACAATTCCTGACAAGCGATGCTGATAAATGACTAATTAGAAAGGAAAAGGAATTAAAAGCAAGAACTTAGGAAGCCAATACATTGTTTAAAATTTGCAACGGTCAGATTTTTGGAACTCAGTTTGCAGGAAACATTCTGCCAGTTAGGACTGCTAAGATAAGATAAGAATGAATGATTGCAAATGTAGCTGCGGCAAGACGTTGACATCTCAGCGACTACACCACATCTTTAGCCCGATAAAATGGTGTCTGAGCATTTAAAGCCGACCTGAATGCAAAGAGAACTAGCATTCCTGAATGGTGGGCAGTGGGAAACGTAGGCTGCAACAAGCAATGATATATCATCAGCAACAGTGAACCGATGGACTATATTTTCAACATACTATGCTTGACTAGAGCTGTAGAACAATGCAAGAGCTCGGGTACAAGGTAGCTCTATACGTTGGTACAACACCCTCTGATCAAAGCCGATAAAGTCATCACAACAGGTTACTCATTCTTGGTTATCACCCATGCCATCTATTGCATTAAACAAGTTCAGACAATATACTATTTCAGGTAGAGGGCACACAAGGAACTGCACATGCTGGAATCGAGCAAGACACAACATGCTGGAGTAACTCAGCAGGTCAAGCAGCATCTCTGGAGGAAGTGCATTGATGGCGTTTCAGGTTTGGGTCTGCAGAAGGGTCCCGAGACGTCGCCAATCATGCCCTCCAGAGATGCTGCCTGACCCGCTGAGTTACTCCAGCACTCTGTGAAACGTCACCTATCCATGTTCTCCACAGATGCTGCCTGACCCGCTGAGTTACTCCAGCACTCTGTGAAACGTCACCTATCCATGTTCTCCACAGATGCTGCCTGACCCACTGAGTTACTCCAGCACTTTGGGATTTACTTCATATTTATTCAAGTTGCAGGATCATGGAACTTGAATAAATATGAAACAAAACACAATTACTGGAATAATTCAGAAATTCGATTAGTTTAAAAAATAATGAACATGTTGTCACGAGTGCCTAAAATTAGAAGATTGATATCCAGCTTTGATGCTAAATAAGAGGTTTTCTTGCCAAACACATAATTCTGAACCAAGGTTATTGATTACATGAGTACGCTTACGAGTTTATTGAGGAAGGCTTTTACCTACCCGTTGACGGAGGAGTTGGCGAAGAAGGTGATGTTAAGGGAGAACTAGCGCCAGAGCCTAGAGGGAAGATAGTCGTTAGAAAGATATGAAGTTTACACAGCACGTTGCTAAGCTACATTTTCTACAATAATACATTTACAAAATGCTAACGGAACTAGAGGGGTTTAAAATCTAGATTTTCTTTACATTTCAGATAGACACTTCCAACAGACCTACACAGATTTCTTTAAAAAACATTTTTGTCTGAGAAGAGCTATTATTTTTATTCTTATCTACTGCTTTAGGTGTCTGTTGCGTAATTAACTCCAGCACTTGAAGGCTAACTTTCTACAGGGCAAACAGATGAAACATTTTATCGTCAGTAGCTGCTAATTGTGACTGCTATTCGATTGAGAATGGAAAAGGCTTACAAAACAGTTTTATTCATGACCAATAATAAGTAGTGGAAAAGCTTTACGGAATCGTGCTCTTAATGCCTTCAGATGACTTCCTTTGGATTTTTCTTAAATAGCATGAGCATCAGTCTGGACTAATGCTCTTTAGTCCAGTGGACATTTCAGTTGACATCCACTTTAAGATGATGCTTGGGGGGAAAACTGTATCCATATAAAGAAGTTAAATAACCTAAAGCAGAAACTTTCATTTATGATCCTCTGGTTTTTGATTAGGTTCCATTTATCTGAAATTTTCATAAAATATAGAACAGTCCAGCACAAGAACAGGCCCATTGGCCATGATGTCTGTGCCGAACATGATGCCAAGGCCATATCTTATCCACCTGCACAGAATCCATATCCCTCCATTCCCTGAGATGGACACAAAGTGCTGGAGTAACTCAGCGGGTCATGTAGCACCTCTGGAGAACATGGATAGTGACGTTTCGGGTCGGGAGTAGACACAAATGCTGGAGAAACTCAGTGGGCGAGGCAGATCTAAGGAGCGAAGGAATAGGTGACGTTTCTGGTCGGGACCCTTCTTCAGACCATTCCCTGCCTGTCCATATGCCTACCCTTGTACCTTCAATTTCACCATTTAATCTAACATTGTTCACTGCACATAACCACTTAATATCATTTACACATTTTGACATTGTAATATTGAATAGATTCAGGAATGCAATCAGTCTGAAGGAAAACACGACGTCATAATTTAGTACCAGGTACTAGCTTCAGTATGTCGATTCACATCTTGCGTTTGATTATTGCCTATCCTTGGTCTAAACCAACTTTGATGGCAATATTCTGTCAACGTGGATTGAAAATTAGCTATTTTGTTTACGACTTATAAGTCACCCAGCACAGAAACAGCTGGCCCAAGTCGCCCATGCCGACCAAGATAGAAACATAGGTGCAGGAGGAGGCCATTCGGACCTTCAAGCCAGCACCGCCATTCAATATGATCATGGCTGATCATTCAAAATCAGTTCCCCGTTCCTGCTTTCTCCCGATATCCTTTGATTCCGTTAGCTCGAAGAGCTAATCTAACTCCCTCTTGAAAATATCAAGTGAATTAATTGGCCTCCACTGCCTTCTGGGACAGAGAATCCATAGATTCACAACTCTCTGGGTGAAAAAGTTTTTCATCACCTCCGTCCTAAATGGCCGGCCCCTTATTCTTAAACTGTGACCCCTGGTTCTGGACTCCCCAAATTGGGGAACATTTTTCCTGCATCTAGCTTGTCCAACCCCTTAAGAATTTTATATGTTTCTATAAGATCCTCTATCATCCTTCTAAATTTCAGTGGATATAAGCCCAGTTGACCCATTCTTTCCTCATATGTCAGTCCCGTCATCCCGGGAATTAACACCTCTAAACGAGTCCCATTTGCCTGCGTTTGGCCCACTTCCCTCCAAACTCTTCCTGTCCATGGACCTACCCACGTCTATTTGGAAATTAATCAAAGAAGAGTGAAGAATTCTTAAATGAAGAATTTTTCACTTTGCTACAACCAAAACTAATTCCGGAACAGAAAAGTTTTCCAACATAAATTACACTGGATATAATTTGAATTTCAATGAACACATACCAGAATTTGCATTGTTTGAGCGGTTGATTTTCGCTGAGTCATCGACTTCATTCTCAGTCAGAGACTGCTTTGACTTCTGTTTGCAAGGGAAAAAAAACGTGTTTGAATCGTGGTGACAAAGACATGGGACACAACCACAGTATATTTCATCCATGCATCATCACAGAGGCAGCAACTCCAGTGAAGCATGCAGCTCTCATTAAAGGTGGCCATGCAGCGAACAGTGAACAGAGCAACTAGGGACGGCTGCAAATTCATTCAAAAAGCCAGAGCACCAGTAAAGTAAGATAATTAAACCTCGACTGAAGCAAGTTTTGTTACCTTGGCTTGCTACAATGGAAGGCAGAACAGAACATTATTAGGAAAGGAAACATTTAAGGTTAATTAGGACTACATTTGACAATGAATTAAAGAAACATGCATATCAAAATAAGAAATTGAAATTGAAAATTGAAACAATTCCTGGAATTAGTTGGATATAAATGGGAAACTAAGGATTTTAAACTTCTCTCTCAAGGTACCGAGTTTAAAGGCAGGTGATGTCAAAAGGAATACAAAGTTGTATGAATGGTTTAACAGTCAAAATCTCTTAAGATGAATGCACCTTTCTGGCCAAGATCTTTCTTTTCTTCTTCTCTTCCTCCGATCCATGGTGGGACTGAGCTCTTGCCAGTCTTTTATGCCGGTGAATCTTCAGGATGGAAGACAAATGTAAATTTGGGTTACAAGTTATCCTGAACGGGGAAAATTCAGTTAGATTGTTTGAACTTTTAATTTCACCCGGGGCAATTTACAGAGGACAATTAACCTACAAAACCTGCACCTCTTTTGGGATGTGGGGGAGAACCGGAGCACCCGGAGAAAACCCACGCGGCCACAGGGAGTAACGTGCAAACTCCACACAGACAGCACCAGAGTTCAGAATTGGAACCCAGGTCTCTGGCGCTGTGAGGCAGCAGCTCTACCCGCTGCACCCCTATTGCTCTCTTTTTTTACAATTTACAGGATATTTGTAATCTCACTCCTCCCTCCTATGATAAGCACCAATGACCCACATACTTACTTTGTTCCTCTTTCCACTACACCACCCTACCCTGCGAGTATTCCAGCATCTGCATTTATTTATTATCCCACGGAAGGGCTTGTTTGACTCACTGCTTTCTGCTCCTCGGTTAGCCTTTTCTCCATGCACTCCTTTGCTGCTTTCAAAGCTTCTTTCAGCTTACTAGGTATCTGCCATGGCAAAAACAAAACAAAAATATAAAATAATATCACAAACAAACCACACATGAAATGTTGCCCTTTAAGGTCATACATATAAAATCTGGTTGGGAAATGATTTTCATTGCTAGATAACTGGGTGGTGACTATTTCCTTCAGGCCAGTGGCGAGAGTCAAAGTCACCCGAAGGTGCAGTGAAATGAACTTGCCAGCAGCGATACACTTAAAAAGAACACACAATACACAATAGAACGGTGTTCTCATGATTTCAGAGATACATTTGATAATGTCCCACACAGTTGGCTGATCCAGGAGATTAAGATGCATCAGGTGCCCAGGGACTTGGCTGTTTGCATTCAGAACTGGTTTAGCCATAGAGGTCAGAGGGCATCTGTGGAAGGGGGTTATTCTGGCTGATGAATGACTTGGGATGAAAATGTAGATGAGTTGTAAGCTGGCCACAGTGACACAGCGGTAGAGTTGCTGCCTCACAGCGCCAGAGACCCAGGTTCGATCCAGACTGCGGTTGCTGACTACGGAGTTCGCACGTTCTCCCTTTAACCACGTGGGTTTTCTCTGAGATCTTCGCTTTCCTCTCACACTCCAAAGACGTGCAGGTATGTAAGTTAGTGGGCTTGGTGTATGTGTAAAATTGTCCCTAGTGTGTGTAGGATAGTGTTATTGTGCGGGGCGATCGCTGGTCAGTGCGGACTCGGTGGGCCGAAGGGCCCATTTCCGCGCTGTATCTCTAAACTAATCTAAATTGATTAGCAGGTTTGCAGACAATACGGGAATTGGTGGATTTGCGGACATTGGGGCTGGAGTTATGGGGAGAGAGAGGCTGGGATTTTATTATTTTGAATGTAGGCTGAAAGGTGATCTTATTGAAGTATATAACATTATGAGGGGCATGGATAAAGTGAATGCTCATGGTCTTTGTCCCATGGAGGAAGATTGTAAAACTGGTGGGCTGTACCTTAAGGTGAGATGGGAGAGGTTGAAGAAAGTCACTAAATCTGGAATGAGCTGCTGGAAGAACGGCATGGTGGCGCAGCGGTAGAGTTGCTGCCTCACAGCACCAGAGGCCCAGGTTCCATAATGTTATATACTTCAATAAGATCACCTTTCAGCCTACATTCAAAATAATAAAATCCCAGCCTCTCTCTCCCCATAACTCCAGCCCACATGCTATATGCTGGTGAAAACCCTCTCCAACTTGATGACATCCTTCCTACAGCCGGGGGACCAGAGATGCACATAGTACTCCACGTAGTCTCCCCAGCGCCTTGTACAGCTGCACATTGAAGTCCCATTTCGAGTACAGTTAGAGTAGTCTTACCTTAAACTGGGGCTTCTCCGCATTAAGCATCACATCCACAAACAACCTGAAAGAAAGCAAGTCAGGGTTATTGAGCCAGAATGTTATGACCTTTATTTGGAAAACGTACACGAGTGGTTCATTAATATTCAGCATTGCTGGAGCAAAGAGTAAAGCATTCAAAAGAAAATTAATGCAATAGGTTCAAAATACAAGTGAGTTACCACTGTTAAAGGCCAACAATCATAGAGCATAGAAACAGGCCCTATGACCCAACTTGGCCATGCCCACCAATATGCCCCCATCTACGCTACTCCCACGTGCCCTGTGTTTGGCCCATATCTCTCTAAAACATTTCCTATCCAACTCAGCCCCTTGAGTTTTAAACACAATTTACAGAAAATCTCAATTAGATGAAGGATAATTTTAATATTTGATTCAGAAAATACAGCCATTTGTAAAGTAATAGTAAAATTTGGTATCATAGGCAAAAGCATTATTTGGAAGTTTTATGGTCCCCTCAACCAATATGACAGATAAATCACTTCTAACATTTGTCCCATTTGAAACCCACACATTTAGCAGCCATACATACTGTCAGCATTGCCTACATATCTCTATTGTTCTCAGCTCTACCTTTGTCTATTCCAATCCAACACAGGAACATCTGCTCTTCAGTCAGCCGACTGTGGATAAGCTTCGATACCAATCACAAAGTGCTGGAGGAACCCAGCGGGTCAGGCAGCATCTAGAGACGGATGGTCAGACAACGTTTCGGGTTGGGACCCTTCTTCAGATGCTGGCCGAGTTCCTTCAGCACTTTGTGCTTTGCTCAACTTTCAGCATCTGCAGTATATTCTGTAATCGATGATAGAATACAATTTTACAACATTAACAATGTTTTTCCTAAAAGCCTGTCAGAAGAATTCTAAGAACACACAAGTGGGCCAATTACCTCCCGTTAAATCTGGTCCCAGCAGTAGAGATCGTTGCTGATCTGTAACCTATGATACGGTGACGTCTGTTTGGTGCGAGTAGTCGCCCAAAGAGTTGTATCTTTTTCTGGTCCGCGCTGGATATTCAACATGTTGAACATTTTTCCGGCGACCTACTGCGACTATGACGGGTGCCGGCAAGTCGGCAAAAAAAAATAATTAATTGACAAAAATCCTTTCTTCCCAAATCCAAGCTCCAATTTATAGACCACATCCCATTGGCCCTCGATTTTCTTTCACTCATCTCTTCAAAAAGTGAACCCTGTTCTGCGATTCTGGAAATTCCACACACTGTTACATTTTCCCCACTTGTGGAAAGTCTGGGAAATCTGGCAGTGACTGTTACCCACACGGTTCCTCACGGCCCCTACACATTCTGAACTGGACACTGGTCATCAAAGAGCTCTTCCTCTTTGTACACAGTCAGGAATCGCCGCGCACACAAATCGGGAATGTACAGAATCACATGCTGCATCAGACTGCTAGTTAAACTAATCCAAGCTCTAAATTGGCCCTATTCAAATGGGGATTAAGCACTGACTGTACAAACATGCGGTTGCCAAAGCAGGAAGTTCAGGAGTTCAGGCACATGCTCAGCATCACACTAGTAAAACCAATTAAAGCAGTTAACTATCAAACCCTGTTGGTATAGAGATGGCAACACACACACACACGTTTGAATTTTATAATAAGAATTATTTTTAATAAAAGGTACATGAGAAGTGTTAAGTTCCTGGTATTGTATCTTACAGCATCATTCCTTTCCATTTCTGCAAGTGTTGCTCAAGAACTTAATCAACTTTTATTAAAATTTGACTGTAGTTTTGGAGATACAGCGTGGAAATAGGCTCTTCGGAGTCCATGCCGAGCAACGATCACCATATACTCTAGCACTATCCTACACACTAGAGATAATATACAATTTTTACTGAAGCCAAATGAACCTACAAATCTGCACGTCTCTGGCGTTTGGGAGGAAACCGGAGCACCCGGTGAAAACCCACGTGGTCACGGGGAGAACGTACAAACTCCATACAGACAATACTCGTAGTCAGGATCGCACCCGGATCTCCGGTGCTGTGACGCAGCAACTCTACCGCTGCACCACCTTGCCGCCCCAACCTTCCATCCTGGAAGGTGCCTGGAAGGTATTGTATTGTATTGTAAGTTGATAAGAGTGGTATAGAAAAGATACGATATGCTTGCCTTCATTGGTCTCGGCAAGGAGTAGAAGAATCAGGAAGTCATGACGTAGCTTCATAGGACTATGGACAAGCTGCATTTGGAGTATTGCGTGCAGATCTGCTCGTCCCATTATAAGGAGGAGGTGGAGGCTTTGGAGAGGGTGCAGAGGAGGTTTACCAGAATGATGCCAGGATTAGGTATTAGTTACAGGGACGGGTTGAACAGACCTGGATGGCCGGAGGATGCTGAGAGCTGATAGACGTATATAAAATGAAAGGCATAGATAGGGTAGACAGACAGCACTTATTTCCTAGGATGGAAACATCAAAGACTAGAGGACATGCCATTAAGGTGAGAGGGGCAATGTTCAAAGGAGATGTGCGTGGCAAGTTTTTTTTTTAAACATACAGAGGGCGGTGGTGGAGGCAGATTCGATAGTGGCGTCTGATTTTTAGATAGGCACATGGATATGCAAGGAATGGGGGAATATGGATTATATGCAGGTAAATAAGTGCTGGCCTTGGAGTCTGTTCAGCGCAGGCAACGTGAGCTGAAGGGTGGATGTTTAATGTGCCACCGGCCAGTGGACAAGCAATTGGTTACGTAACCAATTGGTTACGTAACCATTTAAATGCAGAGCAGTTTGACCATAAATATGCTGAAGAAACATGACTCTGACAAACCTGGTCCAAACCGCACTCATATCCTTTGTAAAACTGAAAATTAAAAACAGCCGCAACATTTCCACACACATTCCCCAAAACAAAGACTAAACCAAAAGGTTTTCCACTTACGGAGTTTCTAATAGCTGGGCAATAGTCGGCATGCTTGCTTTCCAGGCCTCTGCAGACAGGATGGACTGCAACACAGACACTGGAAAGAAAATGCACATTCCTTCTTCAGAACCTTCCTGACCCTTGCACAGATTTATTTTAAACCAATGTACAACAAAATCTCAAAATAAAATATACACCAATGTTTTCTCAGCTGAGCACGTACATTAAACGAGCAATGGTTGAAGGATTTAAGAAAGAACTGCAGATGCTGGAAAAATCGAAGGTAGACAAAAATGCTGGAGAAACTCAGCGGGTGAGGCAGCATCTATGGAGCGAAATCACCTATTCCTTCGCTCCATAGATGCTGCCCCACCCGCTGAGTTTCTCCAGCATTTTTGTCTACTAATGGTTGAAGGACATGATTGGCCATTCACACCGCAGCAGATAACACCTTTTCCTTGGTAGACACAAAATGCTGGAGTAACTCTGGAGAGAAGGAAGGGCCGACATTTCGGGTCGAGACCCTTCTTCAGACCCGAAACGTCACCCATTCCTTCTCTCCAGAGATGCTGAGTAACTCCAGCATTTTATGTCCACCTTCGATTTAAACCAGCATCTGCAGTTCTTTAGGGATAGTATCAAAGCGAAGGATGATGCGTACAAATTAGCCAGAAAAAGCAGCATACCAGAGGATTGGGAGAAATTCAGAGACCAGCAGAGGAGGACAAAGGGCTTAATTAGGAAAGGAAAAATAGATTATGAAAGAAAACTGGCAGGGAACATAAAAACTGACTGCAAACGTTTTTATAGATATGTGAAAAGAAAGAGATTAGTTAAAACAAATGTAGGTCCCTTGCAGTCAGAACAGGTGAGTTGATCATGGGGAACAAGGATATGGCGGACCAATTGAATAACTTACTTTGGTTCCGTCTTCACTAAGGAAGACAGTAATAATCTGCCGGAAATAGCAGGGGACCGCGGGTCAAAGGAGTTGGAGGAATTGAGTGAAATCCAGGTTAGTCGAGAAGTGGTGTTGGGTAAATTGAATGGATTAAAGGCCGATAAATCCCCAGGGCCAGATAGGCTGTATCCCAGAGTACTTAAGGAAGTAGCTCCAGAAATAGTGGATGCATTAGTAATAATCTTTCAAAACTCTTTAGATTCTGGAGTAGTTCCTGAGGATTGGCGGGTAGCAAACGTAACCCCACTTTTTAAGAAGGGAGGGAGAGAGAAAACGGGGAATTACAGACCAGTTAGTCTAACATCGGTAGTGGGGAAACTGCTAGAGTCAGTTATTAATGATGGGATAGCAGCACATTTGGAAAGTGGTGAAATCATTGGACAAAGTCAGCATGGATTTACGAAAGGTAAATCATGTCTGACGAATCTTATAGAATTTTTCGAGGATGTAACTAGTACCGTGGATAGGGGAGAACCAGTGGATGTGGTGTATCTGAACTTCCAGAAGGCTTTCGACAAGGTCCCACATAAGAGATTAGTATACAAACTTAAAGCACATGGCATTGGGGGTTCAGTATTGATGTGGATAGAGAACTGGCTGGCAAACAGGAAGCAAAGAGTAGGAGTAAACGGGTCCTTTTCACAATGGCGGGTAGTGATTAGTGGGGTACCGCAAGGCTCAGTGCTGGGACCCCCAGCTATTTACAATATATATTAATGATCTGGATGAGGAATTGAAGGCAATATCTCCAAGTTTGCGGATGACACTAAGCTGGGGGGCAGTGTTAGCTGTGAGGATGATGCTAGGAGACTGCAAGGTGACTTGGATAGGCTGGGTGAGTGGGCAAATGTTTGGCAGATGCAGTATAATGTGGATAAATGTGAGGTTATCCATTTGGTGGCAAAAACAGGAAAGCAGACTATTATCTAAATGGTGGCCGATTAGGAAAAGGGAGATGCAGCGAGACCTGGGTGTCATGCTACACCGGTCATTGAAAGTAGGCATGCAGGTGCAGCAGGCAGTGAAGAAAGCGAATGGTATGTTAGCTTTCATAGCAAAAGGATTTGAGTATAGGAGCAGGGAGGTTCTACTGCAGTTGTACAGGGTCTTGTGAGACCACACCTGGAGTATTGCGTACAGTTTTGGTCTCCAATCTGAGGAAGGACATTATTGCCATAGAGGGAGTGCAGAGAAGGTTCACCAGACTGATTCCTGGGATGTCAGGACTGTCTTATGAAGAAAGACTGGATAGACTTGGTTTATACTCTCTAGAATTTAGGAGATTGAGAGGGGATCTTATAGAAACTTACAAATTTCTTAAGGGGTTGGACAGGCTAGATGCAGGAAGATTGTTCCCGATGTTGGGGAAGTCCAGGACAAGGGGTCACAGCTTAAGGACAAGGGGGAAATCCTTTAAAACCGAGATGAGAAAAACCTTTTTCACACAGAGAGTGGTGAATCTCTGGAACTCTCTGCCACAGAGGGTAGTTGAGGCCAGTTCATTGGCTATATTTAAGAGGGAGTTAGATGTGGCCCTTGTGGCTAAGGGGATCAGAGGGTATGGAGAGAAGGCAGGTACAGGATGCTGAGTTGGATGATCAGCCATGATCATATTGAATGGCGGTGTAGGCTCGAAGGGCCGAATGGCCTACTCCTGCACCTAATTTCTATGTTTCTATGCTTCTTACACATTTTCCTTTTATTTAAACACACATGACCACAGCTACACACCTTATCACTGCCTCCATCTCTGCAACAAACGCAAATCTGTTCCAGATTATTTACATCCTTAATGTTATATTTAAATTTCACTAAGAACACCTAATGATATGTTCATACCATCACGAAGGCTCTCTATTTATTACTGTATTGCAATACTCCTGACAATAGTACACCAACACAGACACAAAATGCTGGAGTAACTCAGCAGGTCAGGCAGCATCTCTGGAGAATAGGAATAGGTGATGTTTTGGGTCGAGACCTTTCTTCATGCTGAGGGTCTCGACCAGAAACGTCACCTATTCCTTTTCTGCAGAGATGCTGTCTGACCTGCTGAGCTACTCCAGACTTTTATGTCTAGTCTGGTCAGACAACATCTCTGCACAATACACAATAATAATAAACCTAAACCTATTAGGTAATAGGAAGCGGGAAAATGCATTCATTACAAATAAACCAGGTTTGCAAAACATGTTCACTGAAATTAATAAATACGATACAATTCAAAACGTTCTCACCTATATGCGAGGAAGATGCTGAGGGGAAGCTGTCCACAGGCACAGAATCTGGAGGCTTGCCGTAAGTCATCTCATATAAAACGTGACCAAAGCAATACACATCAATAGCTTCTGTTGTCTATAAAGTAGGTGCATGTATTAACAAAAAACAATAAACCATATTTTACGTGATTAACATTCAGTGTTTGATTAAGTATATTTTTCCAGTTACTGTAAGATACCAGTCAAGGAGGATTAAATGGTTGAGGCGCTCCTCACCACTCCCCCTTGCGTACACATCTCTCCCATCCCAAACATCCCAGCCAAATAACATCCACAGAAACATGAAGGGATTCTGAGACCAAACCTAAATCTTGGCACCCTGTAGCAACTTGGATTTGGACCTCTGCAAGATGCGAAAGAGGATCTAACTTTCAAAAGCAAAACACTATATTTTTACAATTAACCAGTGAAGAATAAAATGCATTCCCATTTCCATTTGTGATTGGTGCAAAAACGCTGTGGACAACAACCCAGTGGATGAACGGACACATAAATGGCCCGAGAGAAGTACGCAAGTTGCTAAACAAAGCACTTGTTCACGAGGGGGAGAGCCAAGGCTAACTAGACATGTAAAAATGCTCTCTTTTCATAACCCCAGACGGTATTAAAAACAGCAACAATTATCTCAACACAAGAGTAAGTTATTCAAAAGTAAGTTTTGATAAAAACGACAGCTTTAAAATAATGGAAGCAGCTTATTACACTGGTAAGGACATTGAATACTAACATTTATTTTCCTGGACTGCGTATAATAAGGCCTATAATAACTGGGTAACCCCAGGAATGAGTTTTCTATATCCAATAATTTACATGCATCACCATCAATCATCACATTGGAGGAGTGAAGATGTCCGTATGGAATTCTTTTTTCTTGAAGAAACTTCAAGACCTGAAATAAAAATCAAGCAGATCACGAAGGTTATGCTTCGAAATATAGGTAGAGATCAAGTACACTGAGTGAGAGTCGCTAGAAGGGGTAGGTTGACAGATACATGGATAACATCATTTACCTCCAGTATTTGTCGCCCAAACAATTTGATCTGCTGAAGATCAAGTCCTTGGCTTTTCTTGGGACTGCAGTATTTCTTCATAAAACAGTCTTTTGGTTTAGCCTTTGTGCAAAGTATATTTGACAGAATTATTGTTCATCAGTATTTCATCGTGTTTAGCAAAGCAGAAACTAAACTTTTTTTAAAAAAGCTAAATATAAACCAAAATAAAGGACAACAATATTATCAAAGTCCAGCTTCTATGACTGGAAACTCTTATAAAGAGCCATATAAAGAACCAAAAGTTTAAAACTGAAACATCTATATTTAAAGATTAAATGAAATATTTATTTGTAAAGGTGGGTAGACAAAAGTGCTGGAGAAACTCAGCGGGTGCAGCAGCATCTGTGGAGCGAAGGAAATAGGCAACGTTTCGGGCCGAAACGTTGCCTATTTCCTTCGCGCCATAGATGCTGCTGCACCCGCTGAGTTTCTCCAGCACTTTTGTCTACCTTTGATTTTCCAGCATCCGCAGTTCATTCTTAAACTATTTGTAAAGGTATGCAGTTTTTGAGTGTGGAATGTATTTAGCTTTGACAATTCATTGCCCAACTTGGAGATAACCAGCCTCGGTAGATCAAACCAATCAACTAATGATAAGTCCATGTTTAATAAAGAATTGCAGATGCTGGAAAAATCGACAAGTAGACAAAAATGCTGGAGAAACTCAAGGGGTGAGGCAGCATCTATGGAGCGAAGGAATAGGCGACGTTTCGGGTCGAGACCCTTCTTCAGACTCCATGTTTCTAATCTTAGTTGATCACTTTCCCATTTCATCCAAATACAATAACATCATGTTGCACTCAATGAAAACCAAGTGAGTTGTAATGTGGAGATAGACACAAATTGCTGGAGTAACTCAGCAGGACAGGCAACATCTCTGGATAGAAGGAATAGGTGACGTTTCGGGTTGAGACCCTTCTTCAGACTGTGATGTGGAGATGGTACACAGCAAGGTACATATTCTCCACTTTGAAAAGTTAATCATATTTCTGATTATTTATTACCAATTAGATTTTCAGCAAGCTCAGGTAATTAAATGCAGACAAGATCTAATATCCAGTTGATGGGACATACCTTGCAGATATAATCTCTCAGTGTTCCTTTGTCATTGTACATTCGAATGACGAGTCCAGAGGATTCACTAGCTGTGGCGAATGTGACAGGGTATATGTACGGGTGCTAGAGATTAAAACAGAGCAATCTTAGAGCAGGATTTACTTCATGTTGAATTAGAGGCTTACCTGCAGCTGTGAGGCAAGGGAAAGGGGAACCATGTACCTATTGCCCCAAAGATAACACTTTGACCTGTGCCGAATGAAGCCCCAAATCTCATCTTTACCTTCTATTAAAACATCCAACCTTGGCTATTGCTAAACAAGCCATTCAGCCCTTGTCCATGCCGACCAATTTGGAATATTGCCCTAGTCCCGGTTGCCTGCATTTGGCCCATAGCCCACTAAACCCTTCCTATCCACGTATCTATCCAAATGTCTGCAGCTTCATCTGGCAGCTCATTCCAGGTATGGACTACCCTCTGAGTGAACAAGTTGTTTCCCAAGTCCCTCTGAAATCTCTGCTCTCTCACCTTCCGCCTGGGGGCTCTAGTTTTAGAATCCTCTACCCTAGGCTAAATGAGTCACCATTTACTTTATCCATGCCTCTCATGATCTTGTCCATCTCAATAAGATCAACCCTCAACGTCCAGAGGGTGGTAGGGATCCGGAAGACACTGCCTAAAAGGAAAAGAGGGAGAAGCTCTCCTCACATGTAAACAGTACTTGGATGTCTACTTGAAGAGTCCTGCATTATCTGCAGGGACATGCACTTAATGCTCAGGGGAATACACGCTTTAACCCTTTAAGGGTTAAAGCGTGTATTCCCCTGAGCATTAAATGGCATTCTGTTAATTTTCTATGGATATAGTATAATATTTTCCAGTAAGTTAAGTTTAGTTTTGAGATACTGCCCGGAAAACAGCCCCTGCAGCCAACCGAATCCACACCAACCAATAGTTGTATCCTACACACTAGGGGAAATATACAGAAATCAATTAACCTACAAACCTGAACGTCTTAAGAATGTGGGAGGAAACTGGGGTTCCTGGAGAAAACCCAAGCGATCACAGGGAGAACGTACAAACCCCGTACAGACAGCAACTTAGTCAGGATCGAACCAGGTGCTGTAAGGCAGCAGCTCTACCACTGCACCACCTGGTGCCGCCCAAGTAGTCAGTAGTGTCTTACATTAGCTATAAAGCATCTAGAATAGTTCAAAACATTATAAGACTTTGGATAATTACTTACCGACCAAGAGGGTAAAAGCTTCATTGCTGACTGAAGGTCTTTATCGCACAGAAACATGTCAGGACCGAGATCCGCCTGTAAAACAAAGGTGGGTGCCACCAAATGAGTGTCAGCTCGTCGATAGGAGGACAGGCAAAGGACTCATCTCCACAGCTACAAACTGCCTCCAAAAATATTCTAGTGTTATTTGAACTGCTGTCTACAAAGTTCAATATCAATCGACAAAGGTTAAAAGTGCGTTTACTCAAGTATGAGCTGAGCTCTCATCCTCATAATTTGAGCACACTTACACTTTGTCAACTTCCCCGTTACAGGACTGCACGAACATTTCATGCAAACAGCCCGCGTCAGCTTGTTTTACCAGAGTAATCAGATTCAGATTCAGTTTCAATTTTAATCATAGCCCTGTCCCACTGTACGAGTTCATTCCAAGAGCTCACCCGAGTTTACAAAAAAATCAAACTTTGGTAAGCACGGAGAATGAACGTAGCGGGTACGTCGGAGCTCGGGGACGTCTCTTAGCGGCTCGTAACGCTAACGGCAGGTATTCAGGAAGACCCGCTAACGGCAGGTAAGCACGGGAAGACTCGTGAAGATTTTTCAACATGTTGAAAAATGTCCACGAGAGCCCCAAGTATCGACGAGTGGCCATTACCGTAAATCTCCGAGTTTGAATCAGGGCAAACTCGGGAGAGCTCTTGGAATGAACTCGTACAGTGGGACTGGGCTATTATGCTCTTTAACTGGAAGTGGGGCTGCTTACAACAACAAAAAACTGCTTCTAATAGTTCTTTAAATAAAATGCGAAGATGACAGATTATACAGAGTTCTATATCAGACCAATTCTAATTGATAAACGTGCACCACCAAACATCCGTCATTGACCTGGTAACCTAGTTAACGACTTATACAACCTCAGTCTGGTCATACTTCATCGCAGATCAGACAGAACTTGCAAAGGTTGGTTTTGATATTCAAGGAGAGTCAAAAGTGTTTGCTGGTCATATGTACCAAGGATGGAAGGATGAAATGCTGACTTGCTGCAGCTTGACAGACCCATAAACACAACATGGAACTCATGGATACATCAGAATCATGCCACAGGCAAGCAGCTAAACTTTTATTGGCGCACTCTGTAAAGTGTTGCTAACAAACCTAATATACTAGAGTACATGACCCTTCTGCATTGTATTTATGACTCTTTAGACAAAATGAGTTATACTGGTGAGCAATTAATAAAGCAGCAATAACGAGAGTCAGATTCATTCAGCACGGAAACAGGCCTTTTGGTCCAACATGTCCATGCCAACTGAGGTGCCCCATCTACACTAGTCCCACCTGCCTGCACTGGGCCCATGTCTCTTTAAACCTGCCCCATCCATCTCCCTGTATTTTAAATGTAGATGCAGCATCAACCTCAACTACCTCCACTGGCTGAATTATCTCAGACTATTTAACAATCAGGACTCACCCAGCTCAGTACTTGACGCTCCTTGGGCTGATCCTTGCTTTTTATTAAAAGATACCGTTTTCTAAATCTCCAACCTTAAAAAGGAAATATTTCAAATTTATCATTTTTGTAGCATCTAAAAAATATCCCACGTGGGGTCACTTTGTCCAAACACAAGTTCTTTAAAACTTCACCGTACAGTACCAACCTCAAACATGTGCCGGAATGTCAGCATCCTCTACAATTACATTCCCCCCTAACGTGAACTCTTTCAATCAGATCACTGATACTTAATCCAGGACACAACAAGGCACATAACCTTAGGCCAAAAATGATGTTATGTTTGGATGCATCAACATTTGTAAATGTGGTTTGACATTCACAAGCCATTACATGGCACGTTTTCAGAGAGGCTCCACTGAATCTGCACCAGGGGTGAGATGATCGACCTTACTGCATTCACAGCTAGAGGTGGGCTGTGATTCACACTTATTCACGATGCAGGCATGTTTTCCCCTCCTCTTGCACGCAGGGAGCTTTGCCGTTCGGCCCTGATGAATTCCTTAGTGCATACAGCACATCCAGGCTGGATTTCATTCATCGTCACTGAAATTCATGATGCAAGGGTTGCAGAATCAAATGGGTTCCTCGGAGTTGTGCAGGGGCACGGAGTTTCAGGTTCAAAGAAGGCATAATGGATACTGAAAGAGCCGTCTTCTCTCTTGTGGGGATAATCCATGACCCATGAACTAGGGCAGCTTGGGGCAACCCTTAAAACGTCACTAACATCTTACAGTTATCTGCTAAAAGTTGAGATCAACTTCAAATGGAGGAGGACTGGCCACAGTGATGAATGCTGTGGTGGATGTTTGTGTTACATTTTTATTGTGTTTTTGTGTGTCCTTTTTCATTGTACCGCTGCTGGCAAATTTATTTCACTTGCACTTTATGTGCAAGTGACGAATAAAACTGATTGTATTGTATTGAATGTAAATCATTGATCACCTTAATCGGCAAATTCACAGGCAGTACCTAAAGGTGCCACTGCATTCGTTTCCCCAATAACGCAGTGGGTCAGGCAGCATTTCTGGGGAATTTGTCCACTGTTGCTGCCAGACCTGCTGAGTTACTCCAGCATTTGTGCCTTGCTTTGTAACTGAGCATCTGCAGTTCCTTGTGCCGGCTATTTTACAGGTTCTATTCTTACACTGGCGTACTGCAACAGTGGGCAGCACAGCTGTATACAAGGTTGCTGTGTACAACTCGCTGGCATGCAACTCAACTCAGCGATATGACCAATCTTTGAATGCTCAACAGCAGCCCAACACACTGGCTCCCAGAGCTGCAGACTATCAGCCCTCTCAACATCAACTGAACGCTGACAACGTCCAGTCCGCCTTAAACAAGAGACGTGAAAATTACTCCAAATAACGTTCTGATAAACATGACTGTGAACAAACATGTGCACAAAGTTGGGCAGATTTACATACCCATTTCCTTTAGAGGTTCTACCACTTCCCAATTGGGCTCAGATCGGAAGAACATTGATACCTGCTGCAAGGCGATTTCTGTTTGGTGAGTTAAAAGAGGCAAAATCATGATATATGCATTCGGATTTTGTAACACTTAAAAACAAATTTGTGCCAAACTTATCAAGTATAACAAAAAAATGTTAAATAATTTACTCATTCTGGCATTGGTATATTATTGTACCAAACTACAGTGAAACATTTTGTTTGGGTTCTATACAATTAAATCATATACGAGTACAATGAAAAGAGAAAGATACCTGGTTCCACCAAGATGCAGTACAGCACACCACAGGAGATCCTTTTCCCCGTGGCTATCAATCTGTACAAATCCTCGCCCTTCTGTCGTGGGGTAGACTGAACCACCCCCCCCCTCGTCACTTTCATTTAATGTATCTTGTGTTTTATGACTGTTGGCAGATCAATTTCCCTCCTGGGATAAAGTTCTATCGTATCGTATCGAGTGCAGGATATAGTGTTACACCGTTGTAGTGTTCCAGTTACAGAAAGCGGGAATATTGGATATTGGATACAGTAACTAGCAATGATTATTACTTTAGTTTAGTTTAGAGATACAGCACGGAAACAGGCCCTACGGACCACCGAGTCAGCGCCGACCAGCGATCCCCACACACCAACACTATCCTATACCCACCAGGGACAATTATTTACATTTACCAAGCCAATTAACCTACATACCTGTACGTCTTTGGAGTGTAGGAGGAAACCGAAGATCTCGGAGAAAACCCACGCAGCTCACGGGGAGAACGTACAAACTCCGTGCAGACAGCACCCGTAGTCGGGATCAAACCCGTGTCTCTGGCGCTGCATTCGCTGTAAGGCAGCAACTCTACTGCTGCGCCACCATGACCTCCCTAACATCATAGTACATAGAACTTACATCATAGTACATCACTGATAAAGCTGCCATAGATTTGCCATTGATTATTCATCAATGAAAACTTAATGCTGGCTGGAATCCTGAAAGGAATCTCACAATTTATTATCACAATTGCATTTTGACACTCAACACTAATTTAACAATAAACCCATGTTTGATCTCAATCGTGCACTTAGAATGACCCCATCGCATCTACTGTTGTCATAGAGGCACGCGACCACAATTGACCAAAGTTCCTGCTTCCGATTCCCAACTAGAAGTTAGCGAATACAGGCAGGCGACATGACGATTTGCTCGGCTCAGTTCAAAAAGATAAAAACACTCAAAGTCCAACGGCAAATTTTAACAACTGCTACTTCAACAAGTTGGGTTTTTTTTTTAAAAAGGTACATGGAAACAGGCCCTTTCGCCCACCAAGTCCACCAAGTCGCCCGTTCACACTAGTTCTATGTTATCCCACTTTCTCATTCACTTCCTGTACACTAGGGGCAATTTACAGAGGGGCCCTTTAACATACAAACCCGCACGTCTTTGGGATGTGGGAGGAAACCAGAGCACCCGGAGGGATCCTACGTGGTCGCAGGGAGAACATGTGAACTCCACACAGACAGCAGCCAAGATCAGGATCAGACCTGGGTCTCTGGCACTGTGAGGCAGCAGCACTACCAGCTGCACGACTGTGTCTCTGGATGATCACTGACATTTGCTGAACAGAGACAGTATTCTGTTTGTCCTTGGCTGCTCTGACAGCGTTGCCCAAACACACAAATCCACCACAAAGCTCAAGAGAAGATGATGCCGGGAACAACAACACATGCCGGCTCCCCTCCCCTTTAACATTGTGCAGATATACTGTTGGCCTTGCAAGCAATGTCTGTATTCCAAACATATGTTTTCATTTTAAAATTTGTTTGCCACTCTTTGGCAAATGAACAATATTTATATTGTTGATATTGTAGGAAGGATATGTAGGCTTTGGTGAGGATGTAGAAGAGTTTTACCAGAAGGCTGCCTGAGTTAGAAGCCATTAGCTCGAAGACGTTGGACACTTGGATTGTTTTCTCTGTAGCGTCACAGGCGGAGGAGAGACCCAATAGAAATATATACAATTATGAGAGACATAGATACCGTTGACAGTCAGAACCTTTTTCTCAGGGTGGAAATGTCAAAGACTAGAAGGCATGGCTTTAAGGCGAGAGGGGCAAAGTTTAAAGGAGATGTGCGCCCTTTCACACAGAGGGTGGTGGAGTCCTGGAACACGCTGCCAAGGATGGTGATGGAGGCAGATACGATTGTGACATTTAAGAGACTTTTGGATAGATTCATTGATATGCAGGGAAGAGGGAAATGGATTACGTGCAGGCAGAGATTAGCTTAACTTGGCATCATGTTCAATACGGACAATGTGGGCCAAAGGGCCAGTTCCCGTGCTGTACTATGCTCCATGTATATTTATAACGGTCATAGTTTTACATGTAGATAAAGGTGTAAGAAAAGACGTAGTGACTGTTTTGTTTTTAAATATAGCTTTGTGTATTTTGAAAGTTTTACTTCAAGTCAGAAACTATTTAAGTGCCTGGAGTATGTACGTTTGAAATGGAATGCAATTAAACAACCAAAACATGGCAATGCACACGTCTGCTTCGGAGGTACTGACCAGTGTAGTTGGAAGAGTAGTTGGTAGGATCGAGGAATTTTTTAACCAGCTCACAGCTGGATAGCACGTGTTGTGTTATGATGAAGTTCAGGTAATTCTGAAGTCCCTTCTGCCTTTCTGCAATGAACTCCCGATCCATATTTCCAATTAGCTTTTTGGGAGGTAGAGGTAGGATCAGGCCTGAGATCTGCAATAAACATTCATAATGTTTAGAGATACAGCATGGAAACAGGCCCTTCGGCCCACCAAGTCCACACCAACCATCGATCACCCATTCACGCCAGTTCTACCTTATCCCACATTCAGTCCACTCCCTACACATTAGGGAGAACTTTACAGAAGCCAATTATCCTGCAACCCCGCACAACTTCAGGATGCTGGAGGAAGCCAAAGCACCCAGAGGAAACTCATGCAGTCACAGGGAGAACGTGCAAAACTAAGCACAGACAGCACCCAAGGTCAGGATCAAACCAGTGTCTGGCATTGTGAGGCAGCAGCTTTATCAGCTGTCCTTAAATGCCTAGACAAACTTATTGATCTAACATGATTCTAAGTTTCTTTTTAAATAATAAATTAATCCAACTTGCTCTATACATCTCAACAGCTCAAATGTTTACAGAAGTCTGAAATATGTTAAGCCATTGTTAGGGCTGTAATGAATGACATGCCCATACAAGTATTTCAGTTATCAAGATTTATGATTACCAAAACAATACATAACATCTTGCCTTAGAACTAAATCCGTGAAAGAATGGCAACAAAAATGCTAAGCATCAGGCTAGCTACATGTATTTTAAAACCAGCTTACAATCCACTATTTGCAAACTAGTAGCTTAATAAAATAATTTGAAAAGCATTGGATCCTAGTTTGGAATGCTACTGGTTTGGCTTTATATATCTGATGAACTAACTGTTCTGACTGCTACGTATTATGTCAGTCTTAAATTTATACAAAAACAATTAATGTTTGAAAATGTATTTCATCCTTAAGAGAAAACAAGACTTTAAATTTCAACCCGTAAAGTAATATTAATTCTTTACAATTTCAAGATAAATAGTGCAACATGTACAACATTTCAGAACCTCACTTAACAAATAAAAATACAACTATTCAAAGGGAGTTATTTCCATAATCTCACAAAATTTGCATTTGGAATATATTTTAAGGAAAGGAATTTCACTTTGAAAAAATCATGATGACATATCTTCTATGTACATAAAAATAAATGCAACATAGATAATAAATACCTGTAAATTACTATTCAGGATGTCAAAGTCACTGTATCTTCTGATAATCTGCAAGCAAACAAAATATAAAATAACATACTGTTTTTGGCCTTTGCCTTAACAATCTTCAGTGAGATTGCAGGAAAATATTTAGAGTAATACTTAAACCAGAAAGTGTAAGGTATAGTCAATAGTCAATTTTATTCGTTACATACACCCGAAGGTGCAGTGAAATGAATTTGCCAGCAGTGGTACAATGTAAAAAATCCACACAATACGCAATAAGATTTAACACAAACATCCACCACAGCATTCTTCACTGTGGTGGAAGGCACAAAGTTCAGTCAGTCCTCCTCCTTGTTCACCCGTGGTCAGGGCCATAAAACATTTAACAACATATAACAACATTTAAAAGGCATTTGGACAGTTGTATGGAAAGGTTGAGGGAAATGGGCCAACCATGGGCAGGTGGGACTAGTGTAGATGGGGCATCGTGGTTTAGGTTTACCATTGTCACATGTACTAAAGTAGAGCTTTGCTTTGCACGCTGTCCAAATAAGTCATAAAATACTATACATAAATACAATCGGCAAACTCAAATACAATAGGTAAATGGGAAGAATCAAAGTACAGACTATAGAACTTCTTCAAAGTAGACATACTTTGAGGAGATTTTGCAGTGGAGTGGGCGAAATGTTTTAGTAAGAACTGCAGATGCTGGTAAAATCAAAGTCAGACACAAAAAGCTGGAGAAACTCAGCGGGTGAGGCAGCATCTATAGAGAGAAGGAATTGGCGACCTTCCTTCTCTCCATAGTTGCTGCCTCACCCGCTGCGTTTCTCCAGCATTTTGTGTCTACCTGCAGAATATAGAAGAATGGTCCGGACCCAAAACTTTCTCGAGAGATGCTACCTGACCCACTGAGTTACTCCAGCACTTTGTGTCTATTCTCATAAACCAGCATCTGCAGTTCCTTGTTTCTGCATAGAAATATAGTTTTCAGCATTGTAACGCACCAGTTCCATGATAAAGTCAAATGTCCACATTGCGGTAGAGGTGAATTGGACAGTACCCTAGCTTGTGGAAGGTCCCTTCAGAAGCCTGATAACAGAGGGGAAAAGGCTGTTCCTGAGTTTGGTGGTGTCTGGTTTTTGGAGAGTTCATACATTCAACAGATAATTTTTTTTTTTAAATCATAGTAATTGATTTCATACGACGTACCTGCCAACTATTTTCTGCTGAAACTCCACGTTGTACACGAATGATATATTCCTGTAAAAGTACAAGCATGCAAGGTAAAAATAGGGCACACTTCAAGTACAACAAAAACTGCTGGACATCTGAAATGCAGATGAAATGGTGGATTAAAGGTCTCTCTCCCACAATGTTAATTGTCCTGAGTCTTGAAGCATCATCTTCTGGTCCAGAATCTGGTTTGTGGAATTGCACCGCCATGGATATCAGGGACAGTTATTCTCACTTCTCATGGAAATGTGGGTAGCTACCCGTGGCATCAAGGCAGCGTTTGATGGAGCGCGGTATCAAAAAGACCTGGCTAAAGTGGAGCAATGGTAATCAGGAGGCAATCACTGTGCTGGTTGGAATCATATCTAATATGGAGATGGAGGAGGTGGTTGGACACCAATCATCTCAGCCACGCAACATCTCTGCAGGATCTGATATCAAGAAGATAGGGGCATTGGCTCTCTGCACAAGGTGGATGTCGACAGGAGCAGAGGATCCCTTTCTGGTTATTGAGAGGTGTTTGCTCGGTCCTTGACAGAGATCTTTGCTTTCACTTCAGCCACAGAGGACAGGAGAATGGCCAAAGTTGTTCCTCCGTTTAAGAACATAGAAACATAGAAAATAGGTGCAGGAGTAGGCCATTCGGCCCTTCGAGCCTGCACCGCCATTCAATATGATCATGGCTGATCATCCAACTCAGTATCCTGTACCTCAATGAACTGGCCTCAACTACCTTCTGTGGCAGAGAATTCCAGAGATACACCACTCTCTGTGTGAAAAATGTTTTCCTTATCTCGGTCCTAAAAGATTTCCCCCTTATCCTTAAACTGTGACCCCTTGTTCTGGACATCCCCAACATCGTGGAGCAAGGAGCAGTGGTCCTTGTTCTGGACTTCCCCAACATCGTGGAACAGTGGAGACAAACCAGAAAAGTATAGTTGAATGTGTGGAAAGGCACGTCAAAGTCCACAAAGTCCAACAGCTTTGCGGAGATTCCCACTTCTATGTTGCACCCGACATCGAGTCAAGAGTGTTTTGTTGTCATATGCAGACGACAGGGCAAAGACATTCTTACTTGCAGCAGCATAACAGGCCTGTACCACAGTGCACACAGATAACATAACAAACAAGAACAATGGATTCAAATCCCAATACCAATGCAAAAAGCCCAAAAGCCTTAGTCCAACCATGACAGCTCACAATTAATAGTTTAGTTGGTGTTTTGTAGTGTTCAAGAGCCTGACGGTTATTGGGAAGGTGTTCCTGAATCTGGAGGTCACCGTTTTGGACTCCTGTACCTTCTTCCCGATGGCAGAGGTGAAATGAGAGGGCCAGGATGGTGTGGGTCTTATGACATCTCCTATAGATCCCTTGCGATGGTGGGGAGGTCAGTACCTGTGATGGACTGACCGGGCAATGTCCACCACTTTTTGCAATCTCCTTCGTTCCTGGACGTTTGTGCAGTTTTGGTCTCCTGATTTGAGGAAGGACATTCTTCCTATTGAGGGGGTGCAGCGTAGGTTCACAAGGTTAATTCCCGGGATGGTGGGACTGTCATATGATGAAAGAATGGAGCGACTGGGCTTGTAGTCATTGTATTTAGAAGGATGAGAGGGGATCTTATAGAAACATATAACATTATTAAGGGATTGGACACACTAGATGCAGGAAACATGTTCCCAATGTTGGGGTAGTCCAGAACCAGGGGCCACAGTTTAAGAATAAGGGGTAGGCCATTTAGTACTGAGATGAGGAAACATTTTTTCACACAGATAGTTGTGAATTTGTGGATGTCTCTGCCTCAGAAGGCAGTGGAGGCTGATTCATTGGATGCATTCAAAAGAGAGTTAGATGGAGCTCTTAGGGCTAGCGGAATCAAGGGATATGGGGAGAAGGCAGGAACGGGGTACTGATTGTGGATGATCAGTCATGATCACATTGAATGGTGGTGCTGGCTCAAAGGGCCGAATGGCCTACTCCTGCACCTATTGTCTATGTATCTATGTAGGTATTATTTGCTTAAGTCTTTAAATGCTTTGATAGTCTCTCTCTGTACACTTTGGATTTTGCACTATGCACTCATTTACTTAGAATAGCCGATAATTGATTGCATATTTATTTTTGCTGTTGTTGCATCTAATGAGCGTTCACAGCTGCAGCAAGCACAAACTTCATTGTTCCAATTTATATCCGGTGCATATGACAAATAATCACACTTGATCTCGCTTCAAAACATCAAAAACAATAAAATTTCAGAATTGAATTGAAGTGTAAGATACAGCAACTGAAACAGGCCCTGCGGCCCACAGAGTCTATGCCGACCGTCGCTCATCCATTTACATGAGTTCAATGTTATCACCCTTTTACATCCACTCCCTGCACACCATGGGGAATTTATGGAGGGTGAATTAACCTACAAACCTGCAGATCTTTGGGACGTGGGAGGAAACCGGAGTGGTCACCCCATGTGATCACAGGGAGAACATTCAAACTTCACAGACAGCACCCGACATCAGGATCAAACCCGGGTTTAGTTTAGTTTAGAGATACAGCGCGGAAACAGGCCCTTCGGCCAACCGAGTCCACGCCGACCAGCGATCTCCACACATTAACACTATCCTACACGCACTAGGGACAATTTACACATACACCAAGCCAATTAACCTACAAACCTGTACGTCTTTGGAATGTGGGGGGGAAACCAAAGATCTTGGAGCAAACCCACTAGAGGAGGTAGTTGAGGCAGGTACTTTAACAAGTACGTGGATGGGAAATGTTTAGAGAGAAAAGTTTGGGTCAAATGTGACTAGCTTAGATGGACATCTTGGTCAGCATGGATAAGTTTGGCTGAAGGGCCTATTTCCGTGCTGTATGACTATGACATAGTCTGGCCATTATTTGGTACTATTTACTGATCTAAATTGGCAGGTAAGAGAGGGATCTTGAGAAAACACAGAATGGCAGATGAGTTAAATCCATGCAGCAAATTAAGAGAAAGTGTAGCTGGAACTGATTTAGGATAGCAAAACCTTCCATCAGAACAGTTTCACGCGAGGGAACTACGGCTTGATTTCCAGAACAAGGGGTCACAGTTTAAGAATAAAGGGGAAATCTTTTAGGACCTAGATGAGGAAAACTTTTTTCACACAGAGAGTGGTGAATCTGTGGAATTCTCTCCCGCAGAAGGTAGTTGAGGCCAGTTCATTGGCTATATTTAAGAGGGAGTTAGATGTGGCCCTTGTGGCTAAAGGGATCAGGGGGTATGGAGAGAAGGCAGGTACAGGATACTGAGTTGGATGATCAGCCATGATCATATTGAATGGCGGTGCAGGCTCGAAGGGCCGAATGGCCTACTCCTGCACCTATTTTCTATGTTTCTATGTTTACTCCCAGTAATCTCCAGATTCGCTCATTATGCAATAATGAAACTAAACCTGGAGAACTGCAGATGCTGGTTTACAAAAAAGATTGACAAAGTGATGGTGTAACTCAGCGGATCAGGCGGCATTCCCTGGAGAACATGGAATCAATGCAACGAAGGCAACGTTTCGGGTCAGGACCTTTCTTCAGACTAAACCCATCAGTGAGTCTGAGCAACACACAGCAAAGTCTGTAAACAATAGCTGAAAAGAGGAAGCCTCCTCTTAAACAGTTACTAACTGAATAATTCGGAAACTCGTAGAACCGACGAGGAATTCTTCAATCAATTCATAAAAAGAGTACATTAATAGATGGAACTGAAACATGCCTCTAGCAAGTGTTTAAATTAAATTTCTTTCCAGCATATTCTTTCCAATGTGTGTTCTTGAAAACAGAAGTGATTCAAAACTTTCTAAATATGATAGTGGCATTTAAGAGACTTTTAGATAGGCTGATGGATTTGTAGGCAATGGAAGGATATGGATTATGTGTAAGCAGATATGTGTAGGTCTTGGCATCATGTTGGGCACAGTCATTGTGGGCCGAAGGGCCTGTTCCTGTGCCGGTCTATGTTCTATCCACCAAATGAATCAAATAATAAACAAATTTCAACAAGTTACAACTGAGACATAGCCAGAATTGTTACAAGAAATACAAGAGTCAATGCGTATTTATAAGGCGGAAGTTGACAGATTCTTGATTAGTAATGGTGTCAGGGGTTATGGGGAGAAGGCAGGAGAATGGGGTTGAGAGGGAAAGATAGATCAGTCAGTTAGGCCGAATGGCCTAATATTGCTCCTAGAACATATGAGTTGGTTGTTTGCTATCAGTCAGCCATAAGTTCTGTAAAATAATTCATTAAAAACATTAGGGCATAAACATATTAAAAAATGTTCCCAAATGCGCTGCCAATGGAAAGACATTTGTTTAAAATGTTGAATAAGGTTCACAACTGTAGGATCTACAAAAACCTGCTTCAAAATATCTGTTGGCATTAATCAAGCCAAGTGGGTTGCACAGTGGTGCAGCAGATAGAGCCGCTGCCTCACAGAACCAGAGACAGGTGTTCGATCCCGACCTCGGGTGCTGTCTGTCTGGAGTTTGCAAGTTTTCCCTGTGATCGTGCGAGTTTCCTCCGGTTTCCTCCCACATCCCAAAGACTTGCGGGTTTGTAGGTTAATTGGCCCTCTGTAAATTGCCCCTAGTGTGTAGGGAGTAGATGAGAAAGTGAGATGACATAGAACTAGAGTGAACAGGCAATCGCTGGTCAGCATGGACTCGGTGGACCGGTTTCATGCTGTATTTCTAAACTAAACTTAAATTCCTAAGGAATTCATAGCCAAGTACTTAATCTTTATCAAAGCCTCTATAATTCTAATTTCAAGCCTTCAAAATTCAGACTGGAAGGAGGGAAGAGGCCAGTCCACTGCCAGAGACACAAGCTCATGCCTGCAATTTAGTATGGTAACATTGGCAGAAGTTGGCTTCTACACAGCCCAACAAACCCAGCTTCTAATCCCGCCACATGCCCTCATGATTATCTCAGTGCAACATCAACAACTGGCTTAAAGCTTAAACCATCCCACTTCTGCTGTAATGCGATAGCTGTGTTCCAAAAATCCTTGTGTTATAGAAAATCGCATTACACCCACAGTTATGTCAGAGGGGCAAAGGTGGGTAGGGACTAGAGAATTTCAGACTAAAAAAAAGTGTTATTTCCCCCCAACCCCTAGAATATTCAACAGTAAGGTATTAGAAAGGCATTTTTGGTACCACAAGCTAAAATGCTAAAGGCTGCAAGTTACATTGCTTAATAGACTCATATTGTACAATTGTCAACATTGTCCATTTCACTTTGCATCCACTCCCTCCACACTAGGGGCAATTTACAGAGACCAATCAATCCACGCTTTTTGGATGTGGGAGGAAATCAGAGGAAACCCACGTGGTCACGGGGAGAACATGTAAACTCCACACTGACAGCACCCAAAGTCAGGATCAAACCCTCTGGTGCTGTGGTGCTGTGAGGCAGTGGCTCTACCAGCTGTGACAGCCTTAATTTGTGTTGTAGGTATGTGCATATTGGCAGAACACCCTGCACTAAACTCAGTTGCTGGTGGAATCAGTGACTAAGTTGTCGTTTCTAGTTTTGTTTTACTGTGACATGCTTTATTTCACTTTCATTTCTGCAGTATAATTATTTCTCATCTTGAGTGCGAGAGGAAATGCTGTATCATCAAATGTCACAATCAAAGCATCAAGCCTCTTTGAAAATTATGTTGCAGGATATTACAGAACTAACCTGCTTTTGTGACAAACTAATTAGAATCAAAGTATCACAAAACAACAAAGTAATTAAGTACAACAGTCATAGCTAATTTATCATTTCAACATTTGATGCCTAGATTTCGACTAGCTGTTCACACTAGTTCTATGTTATCCCACTTTCTCATCCCCTCCCTTCACACTAGGAACAATTTGCAGAGGCCAATTAACCTACAAACCTGAACGTCTTTGGAACGTGGGAGGAAACCGGAGCACCCAGACGAAACACACGCGGTCACAGGGAGGATGTGCAAACTCCACACAGACAGTACCCCAGGTCAGGATCAAACCCGGGTCACTGGCACCACGCTGCACCATTGTGCCTCTGGATAGAGTAGGCAGAAATACTATGTGTGACAATCAGTGCAACTAAAGGGAAGTGATCCTGACCCAGACGACAGAGGGGAATCAGTGGGAGAAAGTGTACTCAGCAATGTCAAAGGGTGCAATAAAGTCAGCAGAATTAAGATCAATTGTGCAACTCGCCCACAGAGATTGTTATTTATGGATACACATAAAACTGCAGATGCTGCAAATAGGAGCAAAATACAAAATGCTAGAACTCAGCGGGTCAGGTAGCACCTGGGGAGGGGATGGACAGGCGACAAATCGAATATAGGAGCAAACAGTTGTACAGGGCCCTAGTGAGACCACACCTGGAGTATTGTGTCCAGTTTTGGTCCCTTCATTTGAGGAAGGACATTCTTGTCATTGAGGGAGTGCAGCGTAGGTTTACAAGGTTAATTCCCGGGTTGGCGGGACTGTCATATGCTGAGAATGGAGCGGCTGGGCTTGTACACTCTGGAGTTTAGAAGGATGAGAGGGTATTTCATTGAAACATATAAGATTGTTAAGGGCTTGGACACACTAGAGGCAGGAAACATGTTCCCGATGTTGGGGGAGTCCAGAACCAGGGGCCACAGTTTAAGAATAAGGGGTAAGCCATTTAGAACGGAGACGAGGAAACACTTTTTCTCACAGTTAGTGGCGAGTCTGTGGAATTATCTGCCTCAGAGGGCGGTGGAGGCAGGTTCTCTGGATGCTTTCAAGAGAGAGCTAGATAGGGCTCTTAAAAATAGCGGAGTCAGGGGATATGGGGAGAAGGCAGGAACGGGGTACTGATTGTGGATGATCAGCCATGATCACATTGAATGGCGGTGCTGGCTCGAAGGGCCAAATGGCCTACTCCTGCACCTATTGTCTATTGACATTTTGAGTTAGGACCTTTTTGACTGACCCGCTGAGTTCCTCCAGTACTTGTTTTTTTTTTAAATCCCATATCTGTAAGGGATATAACTTGTGCAGGTAGCCAAATGGGCAGAGATTCATAACACCAGAGGGTTCATGATTTGTTTTGGTTTGGGACCCTTCTTCACACTGACCTCTTCCATCTGAAGAAGGATCCTGATTCAAAACATCGCCTGCCCACTCCCTCCTCAGATATATGTCCTGCTGAGGTCCTCCAGCACCTTTTGTTTTGATGTTATTTATGACTTTGTTTAGGGCAATCTGAGGCCCAAAAAAATTTTAAACGCCACCCCAAATGTGTAATTTTAAATTATACATATATTAAATTCATTTGCTAAAAGACATCATGGCTGGTTGCTAGACTTTGACCATACCAACAACTTTAAATATCTACTTTTAGGCAAATGAGAGCTATAAGTACAATAGAGTAAACACATATCTGACATTATTATATCCCAGGATATAAAGGAAGGAATAAGATAGGCTAAACTGCAAATGTCAACATAGTTTTGTGATGTTGCAACCGTTTTGAGGTTGAGGCATGGAGCAATCTAACGATGGGGCAATAGTTGATGGGAAACACAGTAATCCAGTGGTGGGGCAATTGGTCACGAGTTCATAAGTGATAGGAGGAGAATTAGGCCATTCGGCCCATCAATTCTATTATGGCTGATCATTCTCTCCTTCCTAACCCCATTCGCCTGCCTTCTCCCCACAACCCCTGAATTAATCAAGAATATATCTATCTCTGCCTTAAAAATATCCACTGACTTGACCTCCGCAGCCTTCTGTGGCAATGAATTCCACAGATTCACCACCCTGGGGAACACAATGATCCAGAGATGGGGGGGTGATAGTTGATGATGGGGGGGGGCACACAGTAATCCAGAGATGCGGCAATTCTTGATGGGGAACACTGTGATGGGCAGGGATGGGGCAATTGTTTGGGGCTGGGGGAACACTGTGTGCAGTGATGGGGGGGCAATTATTCATGGGGCTGGGGGAACACTGTTTAGGGCGGGAACACTGTTTGGGGTTGGGGGAACACAGTGCAGTGATGGGGGGCAATTGTTCATGGGGCTGGGGGAAGGCGGGATAGTTTGGTGCAGCAGTTGCTGGGATGTGAGAGAGGTTCGCAGATGATTGAACTGCTCCATCCCCAGAGACCCATCCCGCTCGGCCCGGCAGTGACAGCACCCCCTCCCCCCTACCCCCACGGGGACCCGGGCCCTCTCTCTCCCCCCCCCCCCACCCCCACACCGGGCCCTCTCTTCCCCCCCCCCCCACCCCCACACTGGGCCCTCTCCCCCCCCCACACCTGCCCCCCCCCCCACACCGGCCCTCTCTCCCCCCCCACACCGGGCCCGCTCTCCCCCCCACACCGGCCCCCTCTCCCCCCCACACCGGGCCCTCTCATTCTCCCCCCCCCACACCGGGCCCCCTCTCCCCCCCACACCGGCCCTCTCTCCCCCCCCCCCACACCGGGCCCCCTCAACCCCCCCACCGTGCCCTCTCTCCCCCCCCCCACACCGGGCCCCCTCTCCCCCCCCACACCGTGCCCTCTCTCCCCCCCCCCCACCCCGGGCCCTCTCCCCCCCACACCGGGCCCCCTCTCCCCCCCACCCCGGGCCCCCTCTCCCCCCCCCACAACCGGGCCCTCTCTCCCCCCCCCCCACACCGGGCCCTCTCCCCCCCCACACCGGGCCCCCCTCTATCACCCCCCCACACCGGGGCCCCCTCTCCCCCCCCCACAACCGGCCCTCTCTCCCCCCCCCCCCACCCCCCCCCCCCCCCCCCCCCCCCACCACCCCCCCCCCCCCCCCCCCCCCCCCCGCCCCCCCCCCCCCCCCCCCCCCCCCCCCCCACCCCCCCCCCCATCCCCCCCCCCCCCCCCCTCCCCCCCCCCCCCCCCCCCCCCCCCCCCCCCCCCCCCCCCCCCCCCCCCCCCCCCCCCCCCCCCCCCCCCCCCCCCCCCCCCCCCCCCCCCCCCCCCCCCCCCCCCCCCCCCCCCCCCCCCCCCCCCCCCCCCCCCCCCCCCCCCCCCCCCCCCCCCCCCCCCCCCCCCCCCCCCCCCCCTCCCCCCCCCCACCCCCCCCCCCTCCCCCCCCCCCTCCCCCCCCCCCCCCCCCCCCCCCCCCCCCCACCCCCCCCCCCCCCCCCCCCCCCCCACCCCCCCCCCCCCCCCCCCCCCCCCCCCCCCCCCCCCCCCCCCCCCCCCCCCCCCCCCCCCCCCCCCCCCCCCCCCCCCCCCCCCCCCCCCCCCCCCCCCCCCCCCCCCCCAACACCGGGCCCCGCTCTCCCCCCCCACAACCTGGCCCTCTCTCCCCCCCCCCCACCCGGGCCCCCTCCTCCCCCCCCACACCGGGCCCCCTCCTCCCCCCCCCCCCCCACACCCCACAACCGGGCCCCCTCTCCCCCCCCCCCCACACCGGGCCCCCTCTCCCCCCACACCGGGCCCTCTCTCCCCCCCCCCCCCACACACCGGGGCCCCCTCTCCCCCCCCCCCCCCACACCCCACACCGGCCCCCTCTCCCCCCCCCCCACAACCGTGGCCCCTCTCCCCCCACAAAGCCTGGCCCCTCTCCGCCCCTCTCCACCCCCCCCCACAAGCCGGGCCCCCTACTCCCCCCACCGCCCACACCGGGCCCCCTCTCCCCTCCCCCACCGGGGCCTCTCTCACCCCCCCCCGCGCCACGTCATCTGGCAACCACAAAACCCTCTCCCCCCATCGCACCGGGCCCTCTCTCCCCCACCCCCCGCACCACACCGGGCCCCCTCTCTCCACCCCCCCCAACCACTCCATCACCGGGCCCCCCTCTCCCCCCCACACCGGGCCCCCTCTCCCCCCCCCCCCCCCCCCCCCCACACCGGCCCCCTCTCCCCCCCACACCGGGCCCTCTCTCCCCCCCCCCCCCCACACCGGGCCCCGGGCCTCACCGTGTGCGACTGCAGGTTCTGGCTGGCCTCGATCACGCAGCGCAGCGGCACCGTGTCGTCCAGCAGCACCTTGCCCGGGCTCCTCTTCTCCATCAGCGCCATGGCGCCGCCGCCCGCCCGGCCAGCGTGAGGGGAGAGCGGCCGCCAACCGCACCGGCACCGACCGACCCACCGACGGACAGCCACGTCCCGCCAACCGCACGCTGGCCGCCCGGTCCTAGCGCCGACCCTCCCGTCACACAGGAGTCCGCCGGGTCCTAGCGCCGACCCTCCCGTCACCCGGGGTCCGCCGCCCACGTCCCGCTGCCGCACGACACCGCACAGTGTCCACCGGGTCCTAGCGCCGACCTCCCGCTGCCCAAGTCCCGCTACCACCCGCCGACATCCACACGGGGTCCGCTGGGTCCCACCGCCCGACCTCCAGCTGCCGGACCCAAGCTCCAGCCCAGTCCAGCACAGAGCCAGTTGATGAAATGCGCAGGAAGGAACTGCAGATGCTGGTTTACAACGAAGAGAGACACGAAATGCTGGAGTAACTCAGCGGGACAGGCGGCATCTCTGGAGAAAAGGAATGTTGCAGAAATCCCCCCCAGAAACGTCACTACAACTCCAGTCACCACACTTGCCTAGAAATAACTAATATATATATATATATATTATATATATATTTATATATATAAACCCTCGACTGCTATCAATTAAATATACCCTCAATTGTTGCCAATTTAATGTATTTCCAAAAACCATAGCCTATAGATAACTAAATAATATACTTGCTCAGGAATAACTATTACATAAATATCCCCTCCGCTGTTATCAAATAAAGAAGATAGACACAAAATGCTGGAGTAACTCAGCGGGACAGACAGGCCGCATCTCTGGAGAGAAGGAATGGGTGACGTTTCAGGTCGAGACCCTTCTTCAACATAAATATATACTCACATAATTTATAAAAAAAATAACAAACCAGAACCCAGCTAAACATTCTAGGACCTAAATGTTGAACAACCATCTTCAGGAGTCAGAGTCAATAAACAGTAGACAATAGGCCATTCAGCCCTTCGAGCCAGCACCGCCATTCACTGTGATCATGGCTGAACATCCACAATCAGTACCCCATTCCTGCCTTCTCCAGATATCCCTTGACTCCGCTAGCTTTAAGAGCCCTATCTAACTCTCTATTGAAAGCATCCAGAGAATTGGCTTCCGAGGCAGAGAATTCCACAGATTCACAACTCTCTGGGTGAATTTTTTCCCCCTCATCTCCATCCTAAATGGCCTACTCCTTATTCTTAAACTGTGGCCCCTGGTTCTCACCCAACATCGGGAACGTTTCCTGCCTCTAGCGTGTCGAATCCCTTGATAATCTTATATGTTTCAATATGAATCCCTCTCATCCTTCTAAATTCCAGTATATACAAGCCCAGTCGCTCCATTCTTTCAACATATGACAGTCCTGCCATCCCGGGAATTAACCTCGTGAACCTACGCTGCACTCCCTCAAAAGCAAGAATGTCCTTCCTCAAAACTGCACACAATACTCCAGGTGTGGTCTCACTATGGCCCTGTACAATTGCAGAAGGATCTCTTTGTTCCTACACTCAACTCCTCTTGTTATGAAGGCCAATATGCCATTAACTTTCTTCATTACCTGTTGTACCTGTAAGCTTACTTTCATTGACCGATGAACAAGGACCCCCAGATCTCTTTGTATTCCCCTTTTCCTAACTTGACACCATTCAGATAATAATCTGCCTTCCTGTTCTTGCCACCAAAGTGGATAACCTCACATTTATCCACATTAAACTGCATCTGCCATGCATCTGCCCATTCACCCAACCTGTCCAAGTCACCCTGCATCCTCATAGCATCCTCCTCACAGTTCACACTGCCACCCAGCTTTGTGTCATCTGCAAATTTGCTAATGTTACTTTTAATCCCTTCATCTAAATCATTAATGTATATTGTAAATAGCTGCGGTCCCAGCACCAAGCCTTGCGGTACCCCACTAGTCACTGCCTGCCATTCTGAAAGGGACCCGTTAATTACTACTCTTTGTTTCCTGTTTGGCAACCAATTTTCTATCCATGTCAGTGCCCTACCTCCAAAACCATGTGCTCTAATTTTGCCCACTAATCTCCTATGTGGGACCTTATCAAAGGTTTTCTGAAAATCCAGGTACACTACAACCTTGTGCATTTTCCTAGTTGTATCCTCAAAAAATCCAGAAGATTAGTCAAGCATGATTTCCCCTTCGTAAATCCATGCTGACTCGGACCGATCCTGTTACTGTTGTTTAAATGTGCCGCTATTTCATCTTTTATAATTGACTCCAGCATCTTCCCCACCACCGATGTCAGGCTAGGCCTTTCTCACGGGGCGACTTGACGCAAGAGTTGACCAGAGTTTAACATCGTGGGAACCTCGTGCGATAACAGTACGGCATTCGTGGACCACCGTGGACCACCGTGGCGCTAACGGCAGGTAATCGTGTAACTTGGTGACTCGGGAGAAAATTCAAGCAAGCTTGAATTTCTCCAAGAGTGACTTGTACACTTGTGGTTGAACATTGCAACATTATATGAACGTACTGGCCAGTGCGATATCCGTGCGATATCCGTAATAACTCTTGCGGTTACCGTGGGAACTCCTGCGAACGGTAAACCCGGAAGCTGGACAGAGGGGACAGAAGGTGAGTAAAAAAGGTGTTCTCAATATCGCCAATGGAACATGTGTCCATCGAGGACGTCCCACCTAATTGTCATTGTTGGAGAATCTTTTTAACAGGAACACTTGCAGAGATGGCTCCCAGAAAAGCTCAAAGAAAGGGGGTAAAGCATGTCAGAAAGGTTTTTGCCATGCAGGAGAATGAGGAGGAGACGCAGCAAGAGAGACAGGTGGAGAGGCAACAGGAGATGCCACAGATAACACTGCCTGTGGGCTCCTTGGAGCAGGGAGAGGGTGAGCAAGGTGGATTTCAGATTGCCTCCCCAGTAGCCGTTGTAGGAATAGCCTCTACAGACGCTTATGTAAAGGGAAGATGGCAGAAGGTAAGGCCATATAACTTCACCAGGGAACAAGAGGGGGAACTTGTAGAATGGTACCAATTTAACGAGATTCTCTACGATAAATCCAGAGAGGATTATAGAAACAGGGAGAGAAAACGGAACCTGCTGGAGACGAAGGCTGCGGAGTATCCCGGGTGCTCATGTGAGTATATATAACGATATATTAGTTCATCAACAGGAGAACCATTTAATGTTATCCAAGATTTAAAAGCATACAATGCTATAGATGTAAAAGTGCTGTTTTTGCAGTTAACTTAAACTTCTCTTATAAGTCTGTCTGTGCCCTGCAGCTGCAAAGTAAAAAAGTCGCAGACAGCTTTTACACCCTCTGTGTTTGAAGTTGGAATCATGTCTCTAAGAGCCATAAAAAAAATTATGCATGAGGGCAGGCAATTCTCACTTGTAATGCTTGTCTTAAAAAAGGCCATCTGTATTTACAAACTTGTGCTCAGGTATCCAAGAAGCACAAGAAATAGCACATTAAATGCGGAGGGCAGGCTTTTAAACAGGCCTCTATTTACTGTCCAGAACTTTTAATATAACGGAATACATCCAATGCTTGAAGTTCTATTTAATTCCACCACTCTACTGTAATGCAGATGACCAACTCATGCAATGGTTCACTAATCAGAGGACCATCTATGGAAAGGTCACCGCACTTGGGACCAAAACAGGGTCAGCTGGCAGCACACTGACAGAGAGGAATAGGTGGATCGAGGAGAGGTGGCAGTTCCTATCAGGGCATATTGTGCGTGTAGTGACCAGGACTAGCGCACCCAAGGTACTTTTATTACAACAAATTTTTGAGGTCATGAGGCTCTGGACACTATGTCTAAATGGTTTTATGTGATTCCTACAGGAACAACACATCATTGACCATGCGTTCGATGATCCTCTGGAAGGGACTTCCACGCTGAGCCCATCCACCAGTCAACAGCACCGCAGTAGGCACATTTCTAGCATCGACCTCACCACACCCGGAGGTGCTGAAGAAGGGACAGATGGAAACAGCATTAAAAGTGTGAGTATATAAACTTGATGCTTATTGGACAATGCACCCACCCAGCATTTTGCTGTTCTTTATATTTGCGCTGTGAATTTTCAGCTCAATAATACTGTTCGAGACGGTATTAAATTGTTGGAGGAAGGACGCCTGAGACCAAACAGCTTTACGCAGAGGGCAGTAGACTTCTGTCAAGCTATTATGGAAGAAGAAATAAATGAAGGACAATGGGATTTTGTATGGAATATGATCAATGGGGCAATCACTATGCGAAATAAAAAGGTATAGATCTATTCTTAATCTTCTTCCCTTCATTCAGCGTTTCTGTTAAAACTCTTTATTTCTCACATCATAAAGCAACATAGTTTTAATGTGTGGTGTTGTCTGTGCAGTTAATGGAAGCACGTGCACCTGAGGCGCAGCGTCCACTGGTTCCTCAGCCTCGCCAGCCTCACTTCTATGACCAGGTATTAACAAATATATGTGCGCTTCCCAAACTTAATTCATAATCTGTCTTCTTTTTATGCATTGACTAATACATCACTCTGTGATTCAAAAGTATACAGATAGGACATATGGATTGCCGCATACAATGGGAGCACATCCACCATTCTGTGCTGAACAGGTAAACAATTGTGTTTTGTGGGATTTAATTTAAAAAATAAAGATTTGCATCCGCATATGGACAACAACTTATTCATGAGTTATGTTAATGAGATTCAAGAAAAGAACTCTAATCTTTAAAGGGACTTTAATGAAAGGTCCCGCAATTTTATGGTCCGTGAGAAAATTTTCACATGTACTTCTTAATTTCCTTCTAGAGACACTCACCATCACCACTGATGTTTACAGAGCAGCAGCCTGCTAGAAATCCACCTTTGTCTTTTGTTTACGGAGAGGGCCGTGCACAAACACCATTTCAAGAAGGGCCAGATGGTTTCGCTGATGTCAATGACTCCAGTTAACCCTCGGACGTTGAGAATTATTTATGTGGTGTTTAATTAACCGTTTGAGTTTTAGTTTATTTTAGTTGTTGGCCACTCAACATTTGGTGTGACATCTAGAGTCCTTTATAAATGTCTGTATGTTAATATGTGTGTCTTTTCCTCTTGGGCATTACTTTGTTTCAGTTGGTGGCTCCACATTTTATGATAGTCTGAAGTGTGATAAAGCTTTTACCTCAGCAGTTTGATTGTCAGTGCTTGTTTACCTCATTGTTAAATAAATATATTTTTCACTATCAGCTTGATGTCTGCAATTCTTCATTAACACATCACTACAAGATGAATGTCTCTAATGTTATAATCCCTCTCATGCTGAAACACAAAATAGTTGAAGGGAGGTGATATAATCACATTTTCATTTATTTTCATTTTTGAGTGTTCAGGTCCATCAATTGTTGAGCTATTTAAACGTTTGAAAGTTTCACCTCGCGGTAGAAAATAAAATAAGCCAATCAGCACGGTAAATGTGAGACAAAGTCTTTATTCCTATTTGACAATATAAAAAGACGACTTCTTGCACATATTGAGAGAAGGTGCATCACACCAAACATTTGTCTATAAAAGGGCCTCGCAAACACGAAAATCAACAAATGAGGCACGCTAGATTATTTTAAACACATTATATTCATTAACTTCCGCAACAAGCCTAAACTCAGGCATTAAAAGGGACAATGCAATGTGCTAAATGGCAGGTTTTGCGGACGAACATCTTATAGGAAGCACATTTCAGAGGACAACACTAGAAAGTCAGCTTATTTGCTATGCATTTCTGCTAACATGCAGTAGTGTTCCTGTGGTCGGCTACCCATCAATATAGCTGTCCTGCCACGGCACACTCCCCAATTGTGAATTGTAGTAAGCGCAGAGATGGCCTCTTTGCTCTTTCGCACTGTATGTGCCCGAGTTACCTTTGAAACGCTGCAGTGGGACCATTTCCGCCTTGGTTGCACCACTTCTCCATGTACCTAGTGTTATTCCCCCTGTGTCACTGTCCACTAGGTCACCGTCCTGGATGGATGTTGCTGATCCAGCAGCTGCACCTCTCATTCGGATCAGGTTGTGCAGAACACATGCTGCATATACTATACTCTCCACATTCTTGGGCCTCTGCTCCATTGTCTTGAGCAAGCATCTAAATCTGTTTGCCAAGATGCCAAAAGAATTTTCTACAACCCTCCTGGCCCTTGACAGCCTGTAATTGAAGATCCTCTGTTCCCTAGTTAGATTCCTCTGTGGATATGGCTTCATAATCCAGGGCCGTAGTGCAAAGGCTTCGTCAGCAACCATCGCATATGGGATGTCCGGGCTGTCTTCTCCTGGCAGAGGTTCTGGATCAGGCATGCCTGCTGTTCCGCCTTCCATTTTCTTTCCAAGCCAGGTTTCTTTCCAAATCCGGCCATCACCAACACTTCCAGGTGTGCCCACATCCACATACAGGAAGTTGTAGTTATGATCAACCACCGCCAAGAGTACAATTGAGTGGAATTTCTTGTAATTGAAATAATTTGAGCCACCTCCGGGTGGTTTACGAATTGCCACATGCTTGCCATCCAAAGCCCCACATGTGTGAGCAAAGTTCCACCTGTTTTCAAACCCCAGTGCAACTCTCTTCCACGCATCTGGTGTACTGGGGCATTCTATCACTTCAGCTGAATAAAATTTGATGATCGCCTCACAGGTTTCTCGGACAATACCACAGATGGTGCTGGTGGCGACCAGAAAGTTGTAAGATAGACTTGTATAAGAATCGCCTGAGGCCATGTAGCGGAGGGTGATTGCTATGCGCAATCCTGGTTCCAGTGCCTTTCTCATTACAGTGTCAGTCTTCTTCAGCAGAGGTCCCAAATTATTCTTCAGCTCATTAAAGAGCTCGGGTGAAATTCTGACAAAGTTTGTGAATTCACTTTTATCCTCTTCGCACAGCACATTAAGCAGTTGATCATATTGTCCAAATTGAGATCCCCGTTGAAAGATGGGCTTCACCCAGTGAGACTTCCTCTTAATTCTCTCTTCAATTAATCTCACCCTTCTGCCTTCACGCAAGCGTTCTCGATGCACATGGTGGGCTGCTGCATACAGCGCGTCAATGAAAAAAACCACCATCCTGTACTCGAAACTATTTAGTATAGGCATGTCTCCAAATGAGCCAATTCAACCAAGGGAGGATATTTATAGTGTGTGGAAAAAAAAAGTGACATCATTTGTGCCACGTGATGATTTTACAACACTTCACAGTCCACAATGTTCATTCAAGATTTAACGGGAACGCTCGGGAGACGGACAGGTCACTCGCACAAATAACAGAAATGCCGAGTACCCGTGGGAACTCTTTATCTACCCCCCGTTATATCGTGTGATATCGTGCTAGACCACGACCACTTCACTCTGGTTACATCTTGCGTCAAGTCGCCCCGTGAGAAAGCGCTTTAACTAACTGGTCTATAATTCCGTTTTCTCTCTCCCGCCTTTCTTAAAAAGTGGGATAAAAATTAGCCACCCTCCAATCCACAGGAATAGCTGTAACAGAGTCGCTCCACAAATCAGTGCGGAATCCCACCGTCGAATGGATCTGTAGGAGACACCGCCTCAATAAGGCAGTCGACATCATCAGAGACCCACAACACCCTGGCCACGCTCTCATTTCACTCCAGCCATTGGGAAGAAGAGATAGGAGTCTGAAAACGGTAACGTCCAGGCTCAGGAACAGCTTCTTCGAAACAGAACAGTGAATCAGCTGTGGAGTTGCTGCCTTACTGCAACATGGACCTGGGTTTGAACCTGACCACGGGTGCTGTCTGTGCAGAATGTGTACATTCTCCCTGTGACTGTGTGGGTTTTCTCCAGGTGCTACAGTTTCCTCCCACGCTGCAAAGAGGTACAGGTTCGTAGGTTAATTGGCTTCTGTAAATGATCCGTAATGTGTGGGATAGTGCTAGGCCGATGGGCCTGTTTCCACACTGTGGCTATTCACCATATTTACGCCCCCTCATGAACTCGTTCACCTCAATAAGGCCACCTCTCAACCTCCTATGCTCCAAAGAAAAACATCTCTATGTTTTGGTTGCCGAACGAGCTCGGTGGAATGTTGCTGTGTGCGTGTTGAGCTGGTCTCACTCCAGGAGTTGGCTGGAACATTGTGTTAATTACAGGAACTGCAAAGTAAACTTCAGCGAGCGCCGTTCGATTGTCCAATGCTTACACCGCACAAAGTCCACGCTATGAGGATTAGTTTTAACTTTGACAGTGAGAACATTGCCAACTAACCTCACAGGCAGAAGGTACATAAGCTTGAAAGCACGCAACACCAGACTCAGGAACAGCTTCTTCCCCTCTGCTATCAGGCTTCTGAACGGCTAGGGTGCTGTCCGATTCACCTCTACCCCATTGCGGACATTGGACTTTGTCCATACTTCCCCTTTGATCTACCTACTGTACTTGAGTTTGAACTGATTGCATTTATGTACAGCATCTGATCTGTTGGATAGCATGCAAAACAAAGCTTTTCACTGTAGCTGGTGCACATGTCGATACTAAACCTAAACAGCATTGTTGCATCTACTACCATCCAATGATTTCAGAAGAATTTACTTAACTCATCAGTATGAAGAAGGGTCCCAACCCGAAACATAGTCTGTCCACTCCCTCCACTGATGCTGCCTGACCCATTGAGTTCCTCCAGCACATTGTGTTTTGCCGATGATTCCAGCACCTGCAGTTCCTCATGTCTCCATTTACCAAACCGGTTACCTTCTCCATCTCGTAGAGCAAGTTCAGCCAGTGCAGGGGAATAACCCTTTCAACGTGTTACTCTGTCTCAAGACGCAAAGGACTGCAGATGTGGAATGTGAAGCCCTCTCCCTCTCCCATCAGGCAAGAGGTACAGAAGTGTGAAGATACACATTTCCAGATACGCAGGTATGACGTTGTAGGCATTATGGGGACATGGCTTCAAGAGGATCGGAGCTCGGAGCTGAATATCCAGAGTTATACGTGCTATCGGAAATACGGAAAGGTGGGCAGAGGAGGGGAGGGGGGGTAGCTCAGTTGGTCAGGAATGAAATTCAGTCCTTAGTGAGGGATGTCATAGGATCAGAAGATGTGGAGGTATTGTGGACACAGCTGAGAAATTATACGGGTAAAAAGACCCTAATGGGAGTTATTTACAGCCCCCCAAACAGTAGTCAGTATATAGGGTACAAGTTACATCAGGAGATAAAATTGGTTTGTAAAAAAAGGCAATGGTTATGGGAGATTTTAATATGCAGGTAGACTGGGAAAATCAGGTTGGTACTGGACCCCAAGAAAGGGAATTTGTAGAGTGTCTCTGAGATGGATTCTTAGAGCAGCTTGTACTGGAGCCTACCAGGGAGAAGGCAATTCTGGATTTAGTGTTATGTAATGAACCAGATTTAATAAAGGGAACTCAAGATAAAGGAACCATTAGGAAGTAGCGACCACAACATGACAAGTTTTAATCTGCAATTTGCGAGTGAGAAGATGAAATCGATGTGTCGGTATTGCAGCTGAGCAAAAGGGTCTAGAGAGGCATGAGGGAGGAGCTGGCCAAAGTTGACTGGAAAGGGACCCTAGCAGGGGTGTCGGTGGAACAGTAATGGCAGGAATTTCGGGAAATAATCCAGAAGATGCAAGATCTTTTCATTCCAAAGAGGAAGAAAGATTCTAGGGGAAGAAAGAGGCGACCATGGATGACAAGGGAAGTCAAGGACAGTATATAAAACTAAAAGAGAAGGCCTATAACATAGCAAAAATTAGTGGGAAGCCAGAGGGTTGGGAAGCTTTTAAAGAACAACAGACGGTAATTAAAAAAACAATACGGAGAGAAAAGATGAAATACAAAGGTAAGCCAGCCAATAATATAAAAGAGGATAGCAAAAGTTTCTTCAGTTATATAAAGAGCAAGAAAGAGGCAAGAGTGGACGTTGGGCAACTGGAGAATTATGGGGAATGGGGAATGGGGATAATGGGGAATAAAGAAATGGCAGAGGAGTTGAATAACTTTTTTGCATCAGTCTTCACGGTGGAAGACACCAGTAACGTGCATGAAATTCAAGAGTCAGGGGGTGGAAGTTAGTGGAGTGGCTATTACTTGGGAGAAGGTGCTTGGGAAGCTGAAAGGGCTGAAGGTGGATAAGTCACCTGGGCCAGATGGACTGCACCCTAGGGTTCTGGAAGAGGTGGCTTTAGAGATTGTGGAGGTGTTGACAGTGATATTTCAAGAATCACTAGTCAGGAGTGGTGCCAGATAATTGGAAAATTACCAATATTACCCCGCTGCACAAGAAAGGAGCAAAGCAGAATAGGGGGAACTATAGGCCGGTTAATCTGACTTCTGTGGTTGGTAAGATTTTAGACCCAATTATAAAGGATGAGGTCACAGAGTACTTAGAAGTTCGCAATAAAATAGGCCAAAGTCAGCATGGCTTTGTGAAGGGGAGGTCTTGCTTGACAAATTTGCTGGAACTCTTTGAAGAAGTAAATAGCAGGACAGGCAAAAGATAGATCAGCCATGTTTGAATGGCGGAGTAGACTTGATGGGCCGAATGCCCTAATTCTGCTCCTATCACATGACTTTATGATTTAGGGAGTTTCTTCCCAGCTGTTATCAGGCAACTGAACCACCCTATCACCAGCCAGAGGGTGGACCTGACCTACCACCTACCTGACTGGAGAACCTACTCATTCCTGAGATTATTCTTGTAAACCTCCTCTGGACCCTCTCCAGAGCCACCACATCCTTCCTCAGATATGGATATGCCATTAATTATAAGGACTTTCTCAGTGGTTCGAATGGTACTGTATTGAAACATGTACCTGCCCTTCCACCTATTTTACTCCAGCATTTTGTGTCTACCTGGAATATCTTAGACGGTCAGGCATCTCTGGAGAACTTGGACAGGTGGTGAACTGAGAAAGGGTCTCGGCCCAGAACATCAACTCAAGGAAGGGACCCGATCCGAACACCTGTTCATGTTCTGCAGATGCCGTCTGACCCACTGAGTTAGTCCAAGGTAGACAAAAATACTGGAGAAACTTAGCGGGTGAGGCAGCATCTATGGAGAGAAAGAATAGGCGACGTTTCGGGTCGAAACCCTTCTCTCCATTGATGCTGCCTCACCCGCTGAGTTCCTCCAGCATTTTTATCTACCTTCGATTTTTCCAGCATCTGCAGTTCTTTCTTAAACATTGAGTTAGTCCAGTACTTTGTCTTTTTTTATATAAAACATCATCTGCAGTTCCTTGTTTCTGGAAGATTGTGTTGCTAGTTCTTATGACTGAGCTAAACATGTTGCAATGCCACAGTAGAATTAGATGTTCCAGTAAAAATTAAACTAGTCTTTAGAAATTTTTTACCTTTAGAAATATTTGCATGAAATGTTGCATGAAACACAATGTTGCATGAAATCACAGGGGTAATGAATGGCCATCAATAGTTTGTGTTCAAACATATGAACACACCAGGCTGTATTTAGTTTTATTTATAATTCATGTAAGCCAACATTAATGATCCTTAGTGCCATCATGTGTCCAGTTTATGCATTACAATCAGTAATGTAATTTATTTCAAGCTGAAAAACGCCCTCCAAATCTTATTGGGCATTAGACAATAGGTGCAGGAGTAGGCCATTCGGCCCTTCGAGCCAGCACCGCCATTCAATGCTGATCATCCCCAATCAGTACCCCACTCCTGCCTTCTCCCCATATCCCCTGATTCCGCTATCTTTAAGAGTCCTATCTAGCTCTCTCTTGAAAGTATCCAGAGAACCGGTCTCCACCTCCGAGGCAGAGAATTCCACAGACTCACTACTCTCTGTGTGAAAAAGCAGTCTTGCATTGTACACATGAAGGAATGAAATTCAAAACTAGAAGGGCCAACATTTTTTTTGTAGGAGTGTTTGATATATTAATATATTTAGAATAAAATAATTTTAACACTTCCTGTAAAGCTCTGGGACACTAAAATAATGGGTTAGATATGGCACTGTGACACAGAGGTAGAGTTGCTACCTTACAGCGCCAGAGACCCGGGTTCGATCCTGACTGCGGGTGCTGTCTATACGGAGTTTGTACATTCTCCCCGTGACCCCGTGGGTTTTGCTCAGATGCTCTGGTTTGTATTTTAATTGGCTTCGGTAAAATTGTAAATTTCCTAGTGTGTAGTGTAGTGTACAGGGGGATCACTGGTTGGTGTGGACTAAGAGGGCCAAAGGGCCTGTTTCCACACTGTATCTCTAAATTAAACACGGGATTTTCAAAAGATCTGGGTTTAATTCCACTTTCACAATGTGCAAGGTTCCATGTCTTGTCGTAAGGTCACAAGTGATAGTAGAATTAGGCCATTCGGCTCCATCACGTCTACTCTGCCATACAATCATGGCTGTCTATCTCTCCCTCCCAACCCCATTCTCCTGCCTTCTCCTCATTACCTCTGACACCTGTACTAATCTAAAATCTGTCTGCAGTATATCTGCCTTAAAAATATCCAGACTTGGCCTCTATAGCCCTCTGTGGCTTGTAACACAAGGTTGTGCCTGTTTCCATCGATCTGAATCAATGGTCACAAAATGGCAGAGTGGAAAATGACAAAGTTGCTGGAGGAACTTGGCGGGTCAGGCAGCATCTGTGGAGGGAATGGTGAGTGGGACCCTTATTCAGAAAATTGCTTGTGGTCTCCACTGATGGGTGTGCTATTCAAGAATGAGTGGAGTAGGTTTCCTGCTTTATGCCTTACCTCCTCTCATGGCCCTTCAGCCCATCTTGTCCATGCCAGCCAAGTTGCCTAACCCAGCTACTCCCTCGTGCCTATGCCTGGCCCATGTCCCTCTCAACTTGCCTATCCATGTACAAGAATCTTTCTAGTGTAATCATTGTTCCTATATCTACCATTGCTATGGCACCTCATTCCATACACACACAGCCCTGTTTGGAAAAAAATGCCCCCCATATCCTTTATCGATCGCCTTTCAATTTAAGCCGAAGGTGGACACAAAATGCTGGAGTAACTCAGCGGGACAGGCAGCATCTCCGGAGAGAAGGAATGGGTGACGTTTCGGGACGAGACCCTTCTTCAGGCTTTCAACTTAAGCCTTTGCCCTCTAGTTTTAGACTATTCTTCCCTGGAAAAAGACTGTGGCTATTCATCTTACCTCTGTTGCCCCTCATGTTAGGCATGGAAAATTATTTATTTTCAATTTTGTTTTAGGGGCCGAAGTAGTTAGATTTGCTGCAGTACTTTCATTGCCCAGTTATCTATGTTCAAAATGACTATTGTTAATGGGTACTAAAGTCTACAACTAATGTTCAGTCTCAACCCAAAGAATGATACCAACACATAGTGTCACCCATCAATGTTCATCAGAGATGCTGCCTGACCTGTTGAATTCCTCCAACACTTTGCATCTTTTCATAAACCAGCACCTGCAGTTCCTTGTTTCCCAATGTCAATAAAGTGGTTTCGGATGCGGAATTCATGAATGGTGCCTCAAGACAGTTTTCTATACCTAAGATGCTGACTGTTGCGTTCCCTGAATTAACAGCCACCTCAATTAATCCAAATTAGAAAAAAAAAGGCTTTTAATCAAGACACTTCTTTCAAACAAAAGTTGATTTAAAAAAAAAAAATCTCCAATCTTTGGTCATGCGAGTGCTTATGTATCGTGAGTGATACATGTACTGTAGAAGAGCTAATAGGACTTGATGTTTCAATCCCTGTAGTAAGTCGTCACTCTTGCTATTTGCAGTGGGATTGGAGTGGTGAAAGGCAGGGCAGGTACGTCATTGGGGCCATCAAATGGGCACCTCCTTCTTTGACGTTTCATTAATAAGCCCACAACATCTCCAGAGGGCTCAACGGTGATACTTGGCGTCCCAGGCACACCCCCTCAATTCCATACCCTCCTGTCTTCATCTTGCAGCCCAATTGTTATTTCTCCTTTTGATCCAAAGCCTATTGCTGCTTTTTTTCTGCAGAATTTGATAGGGAGTTGATTGCTAGTCGGAGGGAGCGACCCCTCACCCCTATTTTCTTTAATAGACTGGACATAGATGTAGCAAATACAAATATGAATTTCACTCAGTACACGTGACAATAGCCATTCGGCCCTTCGAGCCAGCACCGCCATTCAATGTGGTCATGGCTGATCATCCCCAATCAGTACCCCGTTCCTGCCTTCTCCCCATATCCCCTGACTCCATTATTTTATACAATAAAATACCATTGAGAAAGTCCTTATAATTACTGGCATATCATGTCAGACATCCAATCAATATCCAGACGCCTCGCATTTTACGCATGATTGATCTATGCATTTTGAAACAATGCACTTGATCCATTTAATACCAGAGCTTGATTCACATGCTCGTATTTTCGGAATAACACGCTCAAATTTCCGTCTGGCAGCGCAGTCACGTATACGAGTCCACACGTTTTTGAATTACACGCTGCTTTTCAAGAACGTAATCCCAATGTGAGGTGCGAGGTGCCTGAATTCTCCATTTTCGCATCATATGTTCTTAACAACTTGTACAGAATATACAATGATAGCATTCATTCAAAGCAAAACGTCGACAAAACACTCACAGATTTCAGTCTAATTACACATTTTGACCTTTATCTTCTGGCAGCATAACCCTGACCTCGCCTTTCAAAATGACCGTGTTATTTTCTTTGATAACACACGACACTGCGATCCAGGCGATGGACATCTTTATTTTCACGATCTCTGCAGTAGCCAGGACCTCTTCCCCCGTGTGCAGGGGGGTGAGGAAACGCAGTTCTTGTGACAGAAGAATGCAGCCAGGTATTTTAGTTGCCAGAACTGCAGATATCAATCCACCTACTAACGCACCATGCACAACTGGCTTTGCAAACCTGTGCGTTTTGGCATAATCCGTGCTCAGGTGAAGTGGATTAGTATCGCCTGTTAATTCCGAAAATGCTAATACATCATTCTGGGTAAATACTCTGGTCAGTTCAGCCTTCTCTCCAGCTTGAATATGCACAGACCTGAGAAAATTATCTCGTAGCACCACAGTGCTACCTGCACGCCACTGACCCAGGTTCAATGTTCTCCGAAATATACCAAGCATCATTCTTTGACCACTGATAAACATTCTTCCAATAATCTTACAACTCGATATGGATGAAGTTACTTCCAACATCAATTGTCAAAGTTCTCAATCCAAGAGAAATTCTCTGCTGTTGCCTGCCAATGCAAGAAGAAATGGGGAGACCTAGACAAGTGAAATAAAACGGCAATTCATTCATTGATGCAATCCCAATGGTCGGCAGCATTTTCAAAGTAAAAAGACTATTAAAGATCAGATTCTTAGTTCATCGTCCTTAAAATACAACATTTTAATCAACAACTTCATTTCAGGGAGAAAGACACAGAGTGCTGGAGTAACTCAGCGGGTCAGGCAGCATCTGTGGAGAACATGGATAGGTGACGTTTCACAGAGTGCTGGAGTAACTCAGCGGGTCAGGCAGCATCTCTGGAGAACATGGATAGGTGACGTTTCGGGTTGGGACCCTTCTCCAGAGGCATGTCCTCCTCAGATGCTGCCTAACATACTGAGTTACTCCAGCATTTTGTGTCCTTCTTTGGCAAGTCAGCATCTGCAGTTCCTTGTTATTAGTCTCAGAGAGGACAGGAATAAAACATTAACTTTATATCAGTGCATTCATCTGACACACATCACGTGGCGTGGGTGGGCGGCGTGACCGACGTCGCAGCGGCCTCTGCAGTCCGTCTGTCTTTTTTTAAATTTGTTTTGTCCCGTGAGGGTATAGTTTGTAGTGGGTTTTTGAATGTGTATGTGTGGGGGGTGGGTGGGGAAAACTTTTAAGTCTCTTCCCTGTACGGGGACCCGACCTTTTCCCTGTCGGGTCTCCGTTGTCGTTGGGGTCTAGCACCGTGGGACAGCCTCCGGCCGGAACGACCTGGGGGCTCAGGTCACGGAGCCGGCGGAGCTGCGGACCTACCATCGTGGAGCTGGCCGGCTTCGCAGCGTGGAGAGCTGTGGTGGCGCGCTGCTGCGACCCGACTCCGGTGGATGGTCACACCGGGAGCTCGCGGGTCCCCGGTGGGAGATTGCTTTGCGGGGCACCGGCAACGGCGACTTCTCCCGCCCGAATTGCGGGGTTGAAAGTGACCTGGATCGGGGCCTTACATCGCCCGGCGCGGCTTGAACAGCCGCAGGATTTGCTAGCGCCCGCTGGGGGCTCCAACATCAAGACCCGGAGCAGGGCCTTACATCGCCTGGCGCGGCTTTAAATGGTCACGGGACTTGCTAGCGCCCGCCGGGGGCTTTGACTTTGACAACGGGAGAAGAATGGAGAGCAGGGGAGAGACAAGACTTTGCCTTCCATCACAGTGAGGAGGAGATTCACTGTGATAGATGTTTGTGTAAATTGTGTTGGTGTGTGTCTTGGTTCTTTTCTTGTTGTATGACTGCAGAAACCAAATTTCGTTTGAACGTCATGTGAGGTTCAAATGACAAATAAATGGTATTGTAATTGTAATTTGTCTTTCCAATCAGATGCACTGCCTAACTATATTGAATTCATGAATGTTTCACTTACACCTAATCCTTACTGAATTGCTGGATGGAGTTACTGACTTTGCCGAACTATTAAACCAGCCCATCACACAACAATCCTCAAGTTCAAGTATATTGTCACATGTACCAGTTAAGGGCCTGTCCCACTTTCATGACCTAATTCACGACCTCTGCTGAGTTTGCCCTTGACTTACACTCGCAGCATGGTCGTCACGAAGTCGTAGCAGGTCGTGATGCTAGTCGTAGATACTCGTGGCATCAAGTAGGTCGGGGCATTTTTTCAACATGATGAAAAATGTCCACAAGTAAAAAAGGTCGTGAATTAGGTCGTGAAAGTGGGACAGGCCCTTTAAGGTACAGTGATATTTGAGTTAATACTAAAGCTACTAATACTATATGTAGGATAGCACAACTTCACAGCAACAATGGCATATGCTTTATTGAACAGAGACAGTTACCCCTCAGGTTCTTATTAAATCATAAATAGAACGAGCCACCAGAGGAGATAGTTACGACAGGGAGTATCGTAATGTTTAAGAAGCATTTAGACAGGTACATGGATAGGATAATGTTTAATGTTTTATGTGTCATTCCTAACTGTCACTGTATGTCATGTTGTCCCTAGCGGGTGGAGCACCAAGGCAAATTCCTTGTATGTGAATGCTTGGCCAATAAACTTATTCATTCAGAGAGGGATATGGGCCAAACACAGGCAGGTGAGACTAGTGTAGATGGGACATGTTTGTCTGTGTGGGCAAGGTGGGCCGAAGGGCCTGTTTCCACACAGTATGACTTCATGATGCTAGACAATTTACCTATGGATGGTCTACTCAAGTTCAAGTTTGCATTTATTGTCACATGCACCAATTAAGGTACAGTGATATTTGAGTTACTATACAGCCATACCGAGTGAAAAGCAACAATACATACGTCACATAAAATAAAATTTAACATAAACATCCACCAGTGGAATCAACATTCCTCACTGCGATGGAAGGCAATAAAGTTCACTCATCTTCTGCAAGTAAATAACTTAGATGGTAACAATTTAAACATACAATACCTGAATGATTCTGAAAGCACACTTCTTATCCTTACAAGAGGCCACGAGGGTCAATGCACTCCACAACTTCACAAGGTCACTGTAAATAGCACACGTTCCATCAGTTTAGACGGTAATGAATAATGGTCATTTTACCAAGTAGCCATGAAATGAACCAATGCATGGCACGTAAATGAAGAGGCAAGGAAGAGAACGTATTTGGCGGTAGAACCAAACATTAATAGCAATATTAAAGCAAAGGAGCAAACCACTGAGGTAGAAGAGATAAGTAAAGGAGTCACTAATAGATGAATGAAGGAAATTAATAGTTCTAAGGACAGGAATTAGAGCAACACCTGATTTTATTTTGCAAAAAGTAAAACAGAAAGTGTTCTGATGAAGGATCTTCAGTGTGAAATGTTAATTACTTTTCCCTTTCATTTTGGGCCGAAGGCCCAGTTCCTGAGGTATATTTCTGAGAACTATATTCCGCGCTCTGAAGGTACACAAAAATGCTGGAAAAACTCAGCGGGTGAGGCAGCATCTATGGAGAGAAGGAATGGGCGACGTTTCTTCTAACTGATGTCAGGGGAGGGGGCGGGGCAGAGATAGAATGTAGGCGGGGACAGTAAGACTAGTGGGAGAACTGGGAAGGGGATGGAGAGAGAAAGCAAGGGCTATCTGAAGTTAGAGAAGTCAATTTTCATACCGCTGGGGTGTAAACTACCCAAGCAAAATATGAGGTTCTGTTCCTCAAATTTGGACTGGGCCTCACTCTGACAATGGAGGAGGCCCAGGACAGGAAGGACAGATTGGGAATTGGGGGGGGGGGGGGGGGGGGGGGTTGAAGTGCTGAGCCACTGGGAGATCAAGGGAAAATAAGAGATACATTAGATGAACGTTCTAGGCAAGCTGTGCATTCATAAGTTCATGTCATGGGAACAGAATTAGGTCATTCATCCCATCATTCAATCATGGCTGATCTACCTTTCCCTCTCAACCCCATTCTCATGCCTTCCCCCCGTAACCCCTGGCACCTGGTTTAGCATGGTGGGGAATGGAGCTGAGCAAAATAGGAGACTGTCCCATCCACTCAATCCAAACAAAAGTCTAGAGGCTCCTCATAAGTTGCTGGAACCGAGGATGGCAGAAGTAAGTTTAACAAGATAGTTGCCATTGGAGAAACAAAACAATTAGTCCTCCAGAATAAAGTGTTGTTTTAATCGAAAAGGCTGCAGGCAGACTACTCAAAATGCTGGAGTAACTCAGCGGGACAGGCAACATCTCTGGAGAGAAGGAATGGGTGACGTCTCAGATCGGAGACTCCAACCCGAATCGTCACCTATTTCTTTCCTCTCGGTTCCAGCAACTTATGAGGTCTTTGTGTCTATCCTCGGTGTGAGCCAGCATCTGCAGTTCCTCCCTATACAGGCAGACTACTCAATTTGCTTGTGCATTCTAAACCGATTTTGCATCAAATATGCACATGATAGGATTGTTTTGATATTTTAAAAAGGGCTCTACTGATATGAATGTATTCAAAGCGGCAAATGTCTCCGAGGATCACTATTGCACCCACCTTCCTCGTACCCTCAGTATGGCCGTCAATGATCGCTCTTCAAATTTTAGAACGTCAACGGGTAAGGCAGCTCCAATCTGCAACATTAACATTAGCACAACATTCATTCCTGAAGCTGCACATGCCCATCTCTATTTCACATTCACAAGAGAGCGATAAGTTTACATAACGATTGATCGCTGCACCTACGAACCATGCAACAACTACGTAAATAAGCAATAGAGACAGAAAAAGAGATTGTCAATACAAGATCTTTTATCGCCTCCAGTCCACTTTCCATGCCATATCATTCTATGTAAGAGGGCTAACATGAATGTACTGTGGTGACAGGCACAGACCCTGTGGGCCGAAGGGCCTGTTTCCATACTGTATGAATCAATGTCACATACATAGATACATAGACAATAGGTGCAGGAGTAGACCATGCGTCCCTTCGAGCCAGCACAGCCATTCATTGTGATCATGGTAAAGATTGGGGATGATCAGTCATGATCCCATTGAATGGCAGTGCTGGCTCGAAGGGCTGAATGGCCTACTCCTGCACCTATTATCTATTGGCTGATGATCCGCAATCAGTACCCCGTTCCTGCCTTCTCCCCATACCCCTTGATTCCACTAGCCCCAAGAGCTCTATCTAACTCTCTTTTGAAAGCATCCAGTGAATTGGCCTCCACTGCCTTCTGAGACTGAGAATTCCACAAATTTCCAACTCTTTGTGTGAAAATGTTTTTCCTCATCTCTGTTCTAATGACCTACCCCTTAAACTGTGGACCCTGGTTCTGGACTCCCCCAACATCGGGAACATGTTTCCTGAATAATTTTATATGTTTCTATAAGATCCGCTCTCATCCTTCTAAATTCAAGTGAATACAAGCTCAGCCGCTCCGTATGACAGTCCCTCTATCCTGGGAATTAATGCCATTCGATTTCTTCACTGCCTGCTGCACCTGCATGCTTACTTTCAGTGACTGATGAACAAGGACACCCAGGTCTCATTGTACTTCCCCTTTTCCTAATCTGTCACCATTCAGATAATAACCTGCCTTCCTGTTCTTCCCATTCCTTCCTTTTTATCTCCCTCCCACTCCCTCTCTCCTTCCCCTAACAATCTGTGGCCATAGCGCTATGTGTAAAGCCCATAGCGCTATCTGCAAAGGCAATAGCACTCCAGCTACTGTCCAGCACAGACTCTGTGGGCCGAAGGACCCGTTTCCATCCTGTATGACTCTGTTTTAGAGGACCAGTCTATTGTACTGTGGGGGCTACCGCTAGTATAGACTATGTGGATCGAAGGGCCTGATTCCATGCTACATGACTTGAAAGACACAGAAAGCTGGAGTCATTGTGTTAAGTGTGGGTCTTGGGTTTTTTTGTAATGCTAATTTTGTTCAAACCAAGCTGTTTGAATGACAATAAAAGGCATTCTATTCTATTCTAACTCAGCGGGACAGGCAGCATCTCTGGAGTATGCTGCCTGTCTTATTGAGTTACTCCAACTGTTTGTGCCTTTCTTCGGTTTAAACCAGCATCTGCAGTTCCTTTCTGCACTAATATGACTTTATGTTAGAGGACAAACGTGGATGTTCTGTGATGGCTAGTACAGACTCAATGGGCCGAATGGGGGCTATCCCCCCCCCCCAATGCGCGGAGGTGGCTAGTATAGACTATCTGGGCCGAATGGGGACTATCCCCAATGTGCTGTGGTGGCTAGTATAGACTCTACGGGCCGAAGGGGACTAGCCCCAGACACAGAGGTGGCTAGTATAGACGCCATGGGCCGAAAGGGATTAGCCCCAGATGCAGAGGTGGCTAGTATAGACTCAATGGGCTGAAGGGGACTAGCCCCAATGTGCTGCGGTGGCTAGTATAGATTCTACGGGCCGAAGGGGACTAGCTCCAGACACAGAGGTGGCTAGTATAGACTCTACAGGCCGAAGGGGACTAGCCCCAGATGCAGAGGTGGCTAGTATAGACTCTATGGGCCGAAAGGGAATAGCCCCATATGCAAAGGTGGCTAGTATAGACTCTATGGGCCGAGCCCAATGTTCTGTAATAGCTAGTACAAACTGTGTGGGCCGAAGGGACTGTCCACACACCCCCCCTGCTCTGTGCTAGCCGTGGGCTGAGCTCCTACCTCGCCGTGCAAGCCCCTGAGGGCGGCCACGATCGTCTGCTTGAAGGCGGCGTCGCTGAGCCGGAGCCCGGGGCCGCGGGGCTCGCACTCCCTGCGGGTTTACACACAAACAAGCAGTCAGCGGCGGGCGGGCGGGCGGGGAGACCGGGAGACGTAGGCGGGAGGGAGCGCGGCTTCTCTCACTCACAGGCCGACCTTCAGGTACTGGTAGTGGGAGGGGTTGCGGTGAACGCGCCGCTCGGCGGCAGAGCCCCTACACTCGACGCCCGGGCGGCTCATCGTCCGGCCGGGCCTGCGGTAGGCCCCACTTCCGGTCGGGCTCCACATGCGTCACTGCCGGTGTGCTGCTGCTGGCCAATGGGCGTTCGGTTACGCCCCGGGGGTGGGTCTTGAGTCGTTGAGTGACGGGTGAGGGGGAGGGGCTATTGACAGATGGGTTGACATGGGCTGGGGTTCAAAGGTTCAAAGGTTATTTTATTGGTCACATACACCTAGGTGTAGTGAAATGCTTCTTGCCATGCAGCATATAAAGAAAGAATACAGACATAACAGTAATAAAGAAATTTAAACATAAAAACATCCCCCCACAATGGTTCCCATTATGAGGGAAGGCACAATGTCCAGTCCCCATCCATGTCCACCCATAGTCGGGCCCATTGAGGCCTCCACAGTTGCCTTTACGGAGACCCGATGTTCCAGGCCGTTCTCGCCGGGTGATGGTGCTCCGGCGTCGGGAGAATCCTCTCAGCGGCTTGGGAACCCTGGAACGGCCGCTTCCCTTACCGGAGACCGCGGCTTCCGAAGCCAACAAGGCCGCGCCGGATGGAGCTCCACCACTGGCGATCTCGTTGCAAGATCCCAGGCTCCCGATGTAAAGTTCAGCGCCGCCGCCCGCAGCTGGCCGCTCCACAGTCCTGCAGCTCCGCGATGTTCATCGGCAGTCCCAGCTCACCGGAGTTCCAGCGCAGCGTCCTGGGCAAGGCATCGCCCGCTCCGCTCTGCGATATAGCGCTCCAGCGCTGTGCCGCCGCCGAAGCCGAGGTTCTGGGCGGTCCCCGACAGGAAACGCCGCTCCAGGCCCACTGGTAGGCCGCGAGGATGGGTCGAAACTGCAGCCCGGAGAACAGCAACCTCTCCGACCAGGTAGGAGACGCTAGAAAGCAGGTTCCCCCTTCCCCCTCCCCCCCCCCCCACCCCCCACATAAAAAGGCTAGAACTCCTCAAAAAACAAAACACTCAACTAACTAAAAATAAGAAAAAATATGAAAAACAGACAGCTGCAGGCTGGGCAGCCATACCACACAGGACGGCGCCCCCTTGGGTGATGCAAAGGAGACAACAGGTGGACAACATGGGCCTGAAGAAGATAAAAATACACAGGGCTAAAGGAGGCCAAAGTGTGCAAAACACGGGCCAAAAGGAGGCAAAAAGATGAGAAAAGGGGACTAGAGGAGACCAGAGGTCTCGACCCAAAACGTCACCTATCCATGTTCTCCACAGATGCTGCCTGACCCGCTGAGTTACTCCAGCACTCTGTGAAACGTCACCTATCCATGTTCTCCAGAGATGCTGACTGACCCACTGAGTTTTATATCCAGCTTTATGTGTCGATCAAAAGGAGGGAAAAGTGTGGGAAAAAAGGGGCCTAAATGAGACAAAAAGAAGGCAAAAGTGTGAGAAAAGGAGACTGAAGTGTTACAAAAGGGGACTAAATGAGACATAAATAGGTTAAAGGGTGAGAAAATGGTGACAAAATGGAACTATAGCAGACAACAGTGCCAGGTAGGGACAGTCATAGTATAAAAACAGGCCCTTTGCCCAATCCAATTCTGAAGAAGGGTCTTGATCTGAAATGTCACCCTTCCCTTCTCTCCAGACATGCTGCCTGTCCCGTTGTTACTGCAGCTTTTTGTGTCTATCTTCGGTTCCAACCAAGATGCCCCTTCTACATTAGTCCCGACTGCCTGCGTTTGGCCTGTATGCCTCCAGCCCTTTCCAATCCAAGTACCAAGTGTCTTTTGAACTTTGCAACAATACCTTCTTCAACTATCTCCTTTAGCAGCTCATTCCTTATAGAAAGTTGCCCTCAGGTTCCTATTAATTATTTCCCCTCTCACCTTAAACCAATTCCCCTGGTTCTTGATTCCCCTACTCTATGCATTCACCCTATCTATTCCACTTATGATTCGATACACCTTTGTAACTGGATCTGAAAAGGAATAAATCAGCAGTAATATATCCCCAACCAAAATCTTTTTTTAAAGATGGATTTTCCTTTCCCCCATCCCCTTCCACCTCCATCCCGCCCTCTGGCTTTACATTTTACTGCTCTTTCACTCATCATTAGTTTTGTTTAGTTTAGAGGTACAGCGTGGAAACAGACCCTTCGGCTCCACCGGGTCCGCATCGACCAATGATCCCCGCACATCCCCTACACACACTAGGGACATTTTTTACATTTACCAAGCCAGTTAACCTACAAACCTGTACGTCTTTGGGGTGTGGGAGGAAACCGAAGATCTCTGAGAAAACACACGCAGATCACGGTGAGAACGTACAAACTCCGTACAGACAGCGCTGCATTCGCTGTAAGGCAGCAACTCTACCGCTGCGCCACCGTGGCCACCCTTATCTTATCCATGTACATTTAGATAGAGAGGTTTAGAGGGATATTGGCCAAACGCGGGCTAATGGAACGAGCTTAGATGGAGCATCTTGGTTGACTTGGTAGAATAGTGAAAGGCTTGGATAGAGTCGATGTGGAGAAGATGTTTCCACTAGTGGGAGAGTCTTCTCACACACGCAGGTGTGTCTTCCCACACACACCTGCGTGTGTATGGGAAGTGGATAGCATAGAACTAGTGGGAATGAGTGATCGATGGTCGGCATGGACTCGGTGGGCCGAAGGGCTTGTTTCTGTGCCTTATCTTTCAATCAATCAAAAGCGACTTTTAAGAAATGGCATGCCCAAAGCATATCTTTATAAACTGGAAATTGTGACTTCAGAGAACGTTTGAATCACAGATTGTCACGAAAGAAAGTCTTTATTAAGATAGCGCTGGACATGATTTGTGAATTACAGAAGGAATTCTGCAGTGTTAAAACAAGGGTCATAAGATATTTGTTCTAGTCAGTTTTATTTGTTCCAAAACATGCACATTTAATACTACACATCGATCTCCCGTGGTTGCAGCCAACTTGGAAAAGGTAAAGACAGTTTCTTTATATCTTTCTCTACAACCAACGTTTGCTCTTCGATGATGGAGTATATTGAGATAAAACAAAGATTAATCAGGAGAACTAAAACACTTGCTAACGACTGCAACACAGAGTGAATTATTGGGGGCGATACAATGAATCGGGATTGTCAACAAGTTTTACCTATTTAAAATTCTATGGGTGAAAAATAATGTATGCACCTCTTGGATTATTCCAGCAGGCGCAGCGATTTCTAACAAGCTTTAATGCATTTTTGATTGCACCTTTACCTAATTAACCAATCTACCACAAACACCAGAGGGACTACCCCACAAACTCTAATGTGAAATGACACTTTCTTTACCAACGGCTAAGAAAGAACTGCAGATGCTGGAAAAATCGAAGGTGGACAAAAATGCTGGAGAAACTCAGCGGGTGAGGCAACATCTATGGAGCGAAGGAAAAGTTGACGTTTCGGGTTGAGACCCTTCTTCAGATTGATGTGGGGGGGCTGGGGCGGGAAGAAGAAGGGAAGAGGCGGAGACAGTGGGCTATGGGAGAGCTGTCTTCTTTTCTTCCTTTCTTCTTTTCTTTCTTTCTTCTTACCGCCCCCCCCATCCCCCCTCACCCCCCACCCCCACATCAGTCTGAAGAAGGGTCTGGACCTGAAACATCACCTATTCCTTCGCTCCATAGATGCTGCCTCACCCGCTGAGGTTCTCCAGCATTTTTGCCTCCCTTCTTCACCAACGGAGTCAACGTGTGGCCAATTACCATCCGATTGATTTTTAACTGGATAAATAATCTAAAATTAAAACTAATCATCATATCTTGCGAGCGAATGCTATCAAAGATAATTAAAAGTTCTCCTAGCTCTCTCTTGAAAGTATCCAGAGAACCGGCCTCCACCGCCCTCTGAGGCAGAGAATTCCACAGACTCACAACTGTGTGAAAAAGTGTTTCCTCATCTAAATGGCTTACCCCTCATTCTTAAACAGTGGGCCCTGGTTCTGGATTCCCCCAACATCGGGAACATGTTTCCTGCCTCTAGCGTGTCCAAACCCTTAATAAGTCGAGACCCTTCTTCAGACTGAAGGGTCACCTCTTCCTTTTCTCCAGAGATGCTGCCTGTCCCACTGAGTTACTCCAGCATTTTGTGTCTACCTTGGGTGTAAAACAGCATCTGCAGTTCCTTCCGATCAATATTAATATATTTATAATGTAAGGGATAGCTTTCATAGCAAAACTTGCATTGTTCCAGCCAGTATCTTGACTTTAAAGTATGCACTGACAAAAAATATGTATTAATCTCAGTCATTAATAATTCTTTACTCAGAGAGTGGTAGCGGTGTGGAATGAGCTTCCAGTGGAAGTGGTGGAGGCAGGTTCGTTGGTATCATTTAAAAATAAATTGGATAGGCATATGGATGAGAAGGGAATGGAGGGTTATGGTATGAGTGCAGGCAGGTGGGACTAAGGGAAAAAAGTTGTTCGGCACGGACTTGTAGGGCCGAGATGGCCTGTTTCCGTGCTGTAATTGTTATATGGTTAACGCATTAGATTGTGTCACATTTACTTTCACATTTGTGACTAACAAGTTAATGAACAGCTTCTTCCCGACAACCAGCAGGCTCTTGAACAAGCACAACACTAACCTTGACTCTGAACTATGGACTGCACTTGGCTGCAATTTTTATTTCACCAGTATTAGGCTTTTTTGGTGAATTTTAGTTTATTACTAGACCGAGTGGGACCCGTTGGGTCCCGTTCACCAACACGGTGGTGGGGGGGCACGGTGTCACACGGGAGGGCTGGTCCCCGAACGCAATATTCCACCACTCATCCATAGCTCCCAACTGCGCAGGAGCGGCTGACGGGAACGGCAAATGGAAAAGTGATTTATTAAAGCTTAAAATGTGAATAACTCTTAAAATATAACAACAATTTAAATGTTAAAGATGAGATTTATTAAGTTATTTCTTGTTGTGTCTCATGTTCCCTCTGTTTAAAACTGGAAAGTGCCATTGGAGTGCTGGAGTGCCCCTCCCTGCTGGAGTGGGGCATTGTGACGTCATTTTTTTTTCCCGAAAAGGGTCAGTTTTTGGGCTGTTTTTTTAAACTTTAAACGATTAATAATATAGGTGAAAATGCAACGGGAAGATGTTTATTGCCTCGACGGGGGAAATGTGAGTAGAATGTGTGAAAATGGGAAGGCTGAGGCCTAGCGTTTGGGAGAAGATAGGAAAACCAGGTTGACACATTGTCGACACAACTTGGGCACAAACAAGACAAAGACTTTTAGTTATATAGAGATATACTATCTATGCGTATTGTGTTTACAGGCCTGTTATGCTGCTGCAAATAAGAATTTCATTCTTCTGTTGTCGGTACAAATGACAATAAAACATTTTTGACTCTCTTGACATGAACGCTTTGTCTTTTCATCTCTGGCCTTTGTCCAAGCCATCTGCCTATCAAACGCCCTCCCCTCACCTGTCTCCATATATCTGAAGGAGGGTGTCGACCTGTAACATCACCCATGTTCTCCAGAGACGCTGCCTGACCCGCTGAGTTGCTCCAGCATTGTGTGTCTTTTATTTAGTAAACAAGCATCTGCAGTTCCTGGTGTGTCTACTTTCTCCACCTATCACTAGCCGGGCGTGATCCCGCCCCACCTCTCTTCCAGCTGTCTCCTCCCCAAACACAATCGGCCTGAAGAAGGGTCCCGACCCAAAGTGTCGCTATTTCCATGTTCTCCAGAGATGCTGCCCCACCCGCTGAGTTACACCAGCACTTTTTGTTTTGTAAGCCAGCATCTGCAGTTCCTTGTGTCTCCACATAGAGCGCAGACAAATCGCCTGCTCAGAGTAGGATTGAAATATAAGGGTGCAACCTCCAAACTATTCCAGCCTTTGACTTCCAGAACAATTGAGGCTCTCTCCATAATCTTTGGGTAACAAGGTAATTGTTTCACCTTGGATTATCCCACTTGATTAGTACGGTTGTCAGGGGTTACAGGGAGAAGGCAGGAGAATGGGGTTAGGAGGGAGAGATAAGTCAGCCATGATTGAATGGCGGAGTAGACTTGGTGGGCCGAATGACCTAATTTATGAGCCTTCCTCCCCATTCCTTGCCCCAATTAACTGGTGGTCCGATACTGCTCCGATCACTGATGAACTTATCAATGCACCAGACCTATTTAGGTATAATCACAGGAACATTAATCGAATTCACAGAATTCATAATTCATTCATGGATTAAACTATTAATAACTAGGGCAATTCACTATTGGACTATTGCAACTCACTTCTCCTTGGCATCAGCTCCACCTACATCAACCGACTCCAACTGGTCCAGAACGCAGCCGCCCGACTCATCACCCACACCAAATCCTGGCATCACATCACTCCAGTCCTCAAACAACTTCACTGGCTTCCCATCTCCCACCGGATCACTTACAAAATCCTGGTCCTCACCTACAAAGCCCTCCACCATCTGGCCCCCCCCCATATCTCACTGACCTCCTCTCCCCCTACCAACCCTTACGGTCCCTCAGATCCACATCAGCCGGTCTCCTCCCCATCCACAAGTCCAACCTCCGCAGTTTTGGGGACAGAGCCTTCTCCAGGGCAGCTCCCAGGCTCTGGAACTCCCTCCCCCAACTGATCCGCAATTCCGTGTCCCTCACCATCTTCCAGTCCCGCCTCAAGACCCATCTCTTCACCTCTGCCTATCCTTAGCCCCACGTCCCCCTCCCTTTTCATCTGTGCATGAATTGCCTCATATTGTGTTTTGAATTGAATTCTGTCTTTAATTTGTGTACTAGTCATGTCTCTACTATTTATTTCATTCCCCTTACATGTTTTTCCTCTACCTGCTAAATTTTTGTAAGGTGTACTTGAGACTCTTGAAAGGCGCCCATAAATAAAATTTATTATTATTATTATTAGGGCGTGTATTAATTTCAAGAAACAGCCGCTGGTGATACGAATATTCCGACCTTTTTGTCCTGTACCTCCTCCATTGCCAGAGTGAGTCCCACCGCAAATTGGAGGAGCAGCACCTCATATTGCGCTTGGGTAGTTTACACTCCAGCGGTATGAACATTGACTTCTCCAATTTCAGGTAGTCCTTGCTTTCTCCCTCCTTCCCCTCCCCTTCCCAGCTCTCCCACAGCCTACTGTCTCCGCCTCTTCCTTTCTTCTTTCACCCCCCCCCATCGGTTTGAAGAAGAGTCTCGACCGGAAACGTGACCTATTCCTTCGCTCCGTAGATGCTGCCTCACCCGCTGAGTTTTTCCAGCACTTTTGTCGACCTGGTGATATGAGTGATGATTTCACCACTGCATCTGTGAGGATACACATCAGACCGCGATGGTTCACAGCGATAAGCCCACCATCTTTGTTAAAGCGTTCCCCTGAAATGAAAGCTGTGACGGCAGCAGAAACAACAATGGCTCAGCCTGAACCAGGGCAAGGGGGCAACCAAGGCCTCGACAATAATATCAAGCAGCATTTGATTTATCAGCAGCAAACCATGCATGAAACTAAACAGTAAAAACCCTGTCCCACTGTACGAGTTCATTCAAGAGTTCTCCCCGAGTTTGCCCTGATTCGAATTCAGAGATTTACGGTAATGGCCACTCGTCGGTACTCGGGGCTCTCGTGGACATTTTTCAACGTGTTGAAAAATCTTCATGAGTCTTCCCGAGCTTGCCTGCCGTTAGCGAGTCTTCCCGAGTACCTGCCGTTAGCGTTACGAGACGTCCCCGAGCACCGACGTACCCGCTACGTTCATTCTCCGTGCTGACCGCGTGTTTGATTTTTTTTTAAACTCGGGAGAGCTCTTGGAATGAACTTGTACCGTGGGACAGGGCCGTCAGATTAAAAGTTAAATCAAAAAGATATTTTCGTTGTTTAATCTACTTAAATCAATGCCCAGTTTTATTTTATTTATTCTCGAAAATGTTAAATTGAACAGGTCTGTGAAATGTTTATTCAACGTGAAGTCAACGTTAATACAATGTGTTATTCTCCAGATTTTGTAGCGTTTTATATACATAGAGGAGCACGGGACAGAACAGCACAGGGACGTGACCTTCGGCACACAATGTTTGCACCGAGCACGATGCCAGGTTAAACTAATCCCCTCTGGCAGCACGTGATGCATATCCCTGCATTCCCTGTGTGTCCATGTACCCGATCCCAAATCTCTCAGAAACACCACTGTTGTATCTGCCTCCACCACCACCCCTGGCAGCGCCTTTCCAGGCATTCAATGCCCTCTGCGTTAATAAACAAACGTGCCCTGCGCATCTCTTTTAAACTTGCCTTAATGCTATGCCAATAGGCAATAGACAATAGGTGCAGGAGTAGGCCATTCGGCCCTTCGAGCCAGCACCACCACCGCTGGCTCAAAGGGCCGAATGGCCTACTCCTGCACCTATTGTCTATTGCCATTCACTCTGATCATGGCTGATCATCCCCAATCAGTACCCCGTTCCTGCCTTCTCCCCATATCCCCTGACTCCGCTGTCTCTAAGAGCCCTATCTAGCTCTCTCTTGAAAGCATCCTGAGAACCTGCCTCCACCGCCCTCTGAGGCAGAGAATTCCACAGACTCACCACTCTCTGTTCGCACAGCCTTTGACATTTCCACACTGGGGGAAAAAGCTACTGGCTATTGATGCCTCTCATCATTATTCTCCACTTCTGTCAGGTCTCACCTCAACCTCCAGCACTCCAGGTCTGCCCTACCTCTCCTGGCCTGCAGTCAACGCCCTTGAACACAGGCAGCATTCTGTTAAACCTGTAAAACCTGTCTCCTCCATGTAAAGCTCTGCAAAACCTCCCCGTTCTTTCCCTAATGTGGCGACCCAGATCTGCACGGAAACACTCCAAATAGAAACGTAGACAATAGCTGCAGGAGTAGGCCATTCGGCCCTTCGAGCCAGCACCACCGCACTTCGATATGATCATGGCTGATCATCCAGAATCAGTACCACGTTCCTGCCTTCTCCCCGTATCCCTTGATTCCGTTAGCCCCAAAACGCTAAATCTAACTCTCTCTTGAATATGTCATGTTGGTCTAGTCGACCATAAAGTATTTGGTTCACAATATTTAAAATAGAGTGTCAGTGCAATGGCCCAAATGCAATTGTTTATAGACAATAGACAATAGACAATAGGTGCAGGAGTAGGCCATTCGGCCCTTCGAGCCACCTCCTCCACCTCCCGTTTAAATTCCATTTGGAATATTTTGGAGGACCAAGAAACCAAGAACCAAGAACCAGCACCACCATTCAATGTGATCATGGCTGATCATCCCCAATCAGTACCCCTTTCCTGCCTTCTCCCTATATCCCCTGACTCTGCTATTTTTAAGAGCCATGTCAAGCTCTCTCTTGAAAGCATCCAGAGAACCTGCCTCCACCTCCCTCTGAGGCAGAGAATTCCACAGACTCACCACTCTCTGTGAGAAAAAGTATTTCCTCGTCTCCGTTCTAAATGGCTCACTCCTTATTCTTAAACTGCATGTGGCCCCTGGTTCTGGACTCCCCCAACATCGGGAACATGTTTCCTGCCTCTAGCGTGTCCAATCCCTTAACAATCTTATATGTTTCAATGAGGTGCCCTCTCATCCTTCTAAACTCCAGAGTGTTCGTGAGTAATTTACACAAAAGGTGCCAAACACAATGCAATTCGCCATCGAAACTACAAGAACATATTCACTGTCTATAGTTGATGGCGTCTGCCACTCTCTCCAGTGTTATTTGACTTATATATGACATATAAAGACATATTTAAACGACCTCTACAGATTTAAACGTGAACGCTAAACAGACAGAACGGAACAAATTGATAAATAACAAACTAACCGTTATAACTTAAATATAAATTACACATTTAAAGTTTTATATAATCAGTTATACATTTTTGGAAGAAAAAATCTACCTGGATAAAATGGAAACATATTACGGTTATTGCCTGTGACTGGCATCATTAATAAAGTTGAAATATGTTTTGATAAAGGGTGGGAAATTTTGGACAAAGTTGTGTTTTTCTAGGATTTTTGAGATACTCTTTAAATACTGCATGCTTTTACTAGCTGGTAATGAATGCTCAGAGTATTTCAGAACCAGGTTACTATATGTTTTGGAGGTACCATCGAACGCTGTCAAATAACACTCCTCATAATCGGGGACTTTAGGCATTCATTTCAATCATAAGTGTGTTCCTTGGGAATTGTTAGAAGGTCGCATTTTATTTCCAATCCACAGCGTTACAGCTTTCAGTTGTTGGGGGTGTGGGTGGGTGGGTTGGGGGGTGTGCGTTATGCTAGTTTCTTGCTGCTGCTGTCCGATTTTCTGCTTTGCAGCCAGTTTGAGAACTCCAGGAGCAGCTTGGCACTTTTGCGGGGCCGTTCCATCACCACCGAGTGGCCGCAGTTTTCCAGGAAGTCCACCCTGCAGCCGGGGATGTTATCGGCCAGCACGCCGGCTCCGGAAACATCGAGGACCTGCTCGCACGAGAGGAACAAGAGCCTTTGGATTACTCCGTCGAGATAAACCTTTCCGTCGACCGATCGACAGATGTCCACGCCGGCTCTGTGTTATCCCACTTTCTCATCCACTACCCCCTACACACTAAGGGGCAAGAGGGCCAATTAGTTTAGTTCAGAGATACAGTGTGGAAACAGGCCCTTCGGCCCACCGGGTCCGTGCCGACCAGTGATCCCCGCAACTAACACTATCCTACACCCACTAGGGACCCTTAAAGGTAGCGGAGTCAGGAGATATGGGGAGGAGGCAGGAACAGGGTAAATATTGGGGATGATCAGCCATGATCACATTGAATGGCTGCTGGCACGAAGGGCGAATGGCCTACTCCTGCACCTATTTACATTTACCAAGCCGATGAACCTACAAACCCGCACATCTTTGGAGTGTGGGAGGAAACCGAAGATCTCGGAGAAATCACACGCAGGTCACGGCGAGAACGTACAAACTCCGTACAGACAGCACCCGTAGTCGGGATCGAACCCGGGTCTCCGGCGCTGCATTCGCTGTGAGGCAGCAACTCTACCGCTGCGCCACAGTGACTGCCCGACAATTAACCTACAAACCCGCAAGTCTTTGGGATGTGGGAGGAACCGGAGCACCCGGAGAAAACCCACGCAGTCACAGGGAGAGCATGTAAACTCCACCCAGGTCTCTGGCGCTGTGAGGCAGCAGCTCTACCCGCTGCACTGCCCCAGTATTGGAGTGAGCTGCTATTCACATAATGACCCAAATTTACTTTCAAATTCATCCACTGACTCTGAATTGATTCCGCGAACCGAAAATTAATTTTTCCTATTAATTATCTCATTGTTTAGTTTCCAGCTAAACGTTTTGAATTAACACTTGTTTGACTGAAGATAATATCAAATGCTGCAAGGAACAGCTCCATCCAAGAGCGCAAGAAATGGCGGAGAATTGTGGACGCAGCCCAGACCGTCACACAAACCAACCTCCCTTCCATTGACTCCATCTACACTTTGCGCTGCCTCGGCAAGGCCAGCAGCATAACCAAGGACAAATCTCACCCTGGACACTCCCTCTTCTCCCCTCTCCCATCAGGCAAGATGTACAGGGCGGGACGGCGGTGCAGCGGTCGAGTTGGCATCCTCACACCCAGGTTTAATCCTGACCACGGGTGCTATCTGTTCGGAGTTTGCACGTTCTCCCCGTGACCTGCGTGGGTTTTCTCCGGGTGCTCCGGTTTCCTCCCACACTCCAAAGACGTACAGGTTAGTCCGTTAATTGGCTTTGGTTAAAAATTGTGAATGAACCTAGTGTGTAGGATAGTGCTAGTGTACGGGATTGGTCGCTAGTACCGGCGCGGACTCGGTGGGCCAAGGGCCTGTTTCTGCACTGTATCTCTAAACTATGTGTGGAAAAAGCACACCTCCAGATTCAGTCTGAAGAAGGGCCCTATTTCCTTCGCTCCATTGATGCTGCTGCACCCGCTGAGTTTCTCCAGCATTTTTGTGTACCTCCAGATTCAGGGACAGTTTCTTCCCAGATGTTATCAGACAACTGTACTATCCTGCCAACAACTGGAGGGCAGTCCTGACCTACCGCCTACCCCAGGGGTGGGGAACCTGCGGCCTTCTAGACCATTAAGTGCGGCCTTTTGAATGAATCCAAATTTTGTAGAACAAATCCTTTTATTTATTTTAATATGTTTTTGTTCATCTTTTATTATTTTATTTTAATCGTAAAATGAACGTATTTAAAATGCCAAAGAGTAAAAGAAGATTCAACAAAATAATCCTCCCCACACGAAAAATGCTCTCTTACTATTCAACCACCGATTGCTGCGAATCTACATTCTCCTACCTAACCCAAATCAACATGCCCTTAAGGTCACAAATGACGGATCCCCATCTAGAAGATCAGCTGAAACTGCGTACCTCCATGTTGCAACCAAATATTCAAATGCTTTCCCACAAAAAGCAATCACAACAAAGTCATTAAAAAGTTAGTTAACTTTAGAATGAACAATTTTTTTCCCATTTTCTTGAAATTAGTACATTGTAGTTAGATTTTTACAAAATAATGTACATTTTAAAGTATATCTAACTGAAGTTTCTTGGATGCAACCTTATTAGATTACAGCTAACTTAATGTGGCATTCCAACATGAAAAGGTTCCCCACCCCTGGTCTACCGGGACTATCTTAAATTGGGCTTTATCTTGCGCCCAACTTCATTCCATTTATCCTGTATTTGTATTCTGTAGATTGCTCGATTGTAATCATGCTTGGTCTTTTTGCTGACTGGATAGCATGCGACAAGAAGCTTTTCACAGTACCTCAGTACACTTGACAGCAAACTAAACAAAACTGTGTGGAGGTAAAGGTTGTCGATCTATTACAAAGTAAGTTATACTGATATTTCAGTTCAATACTGTCAGGAAATGCTACTTTTAATATGATACATTTAATTGAGGGTCTATCAGCCAGATGGGTTTTCACAAATGCATTAGGCAATGTTATGGGACAATGCTGTGCATAATTTGGCCATGCCTTCTTTTGTAACATTTACTTTTAGAAGTTTAGTTTAATTTAGAAATACAGCGTGGAACCAGGCCCTTCGGCCCACTGAGCCCGTGCTGACCATCAATCACCCCGTACACTAGTTCTATCCTACACGCCAGGGACAATTCACAGAGGCCAATGAACCTACAAAGATGCACATCTTTGGAATGTGGGAGGAAATGGGAGCACCTGGGGAAAACCCACGGGGAGAACGTACAAACTCCGTGCAGACAACACCCGTAGTCGGGTTCGAACCCGGGTCTCTGGCGCTGTGAGGCAGCAACTCTACCGCTGCGCCACCGTGCCGCCCAAAATGTGGTCTCGGCATCCCACTGCTCTGAGAACTGCCAGCAGAATGCAATTATTTCATTCCAAGAGAAAATAGCGGCAGAATTTCCTGCGCTGGGATTTACATTATAAATTCCAAAAAGTTGTACAGACACTTCCAACAAGAATCTATTCAAAGATTAGTGTATTGTTATGCCAATAGATAACACCACAATGTATGTAGGAAGGAACTGCAGATGCCGGTTTAAACCGAAGATAGACACAAAATGCCGGAGCAACTCAGCGGGACAGGCAGCATCTCTGGAGAGAAGGAATGGGTGACGTTCCGGGTCGAAACCCTTTTTCCGACACAAAACGTCACCCATTCCTTCTCTCCAGAGATGCCGCCTGTCCCGCTGAGTTACTCCAGCATTTTGTGTTGACATCGCAATATATGCTCAATGTAATATTCCCAGAACATACCTGGTCTTGCTTTCCCCAGATGACTTGTGTTGGAGCCTTGATTAGGTTCATGTGTTCCTGTAGAGTGTTCCTTGACTTTTCTCCAACTATTTCCAGAAATACTGGGCACAATTACATGGGGAAAGGAAGATACAAATATTAAAATCGTAACTCAGTTTCTGTACGGCTAGTCTCACCGTCTCCCAATCTGTTAATCGACAAACCAAGTGACCCCGCGCACAATATACATTGGTCTGAGTGAGTCGAGTTTGCGTTTGAGTTTAGTTTATTGTCACGCGCACCGAGGTACAGTGAAAAGCTTTTGTGTTGCGTGCTATCCAGTCAGCGGAAAGACTAAACATGACTACAATCGAGCTGTATGCAGTGTACAGATACAGGATAAAAGGAATAAATGTCCCCAATGTTGGGCGAGTCCAGAACCAGGGGCCACATTCTTAGAATAAAAGGGAGGTCATTTAAGACTGAGGTGAGAAAAAACTTTTTCACCCAGAGAGTTGTGAATTTATGGAATTCCCTGCCACAGAGGGCAGTGGAGGCCAAGTCACTGGATGGATTTAAGAGAGAGTTAGATAGAGCTCCAGGGGCTGATGGAGTCAAGGGATATGGGGAGAAGGCAGGCACGGGTTATTGATAGTGGACGATCAGCCATGATCACGATGAATGGCGATGCTGGCTCGAAGGGCCGAATGACCTACTCCTGCACCTATTGTCTATTGTCTATTGTCATCCATGCCGACCAGGATGTCCCAACAAACTCATGCATTATGCCCGTGTTTAGCCCACATCCCTCCAAACCTTTCCTATCCATGTACCTGTCCAAGTATCCTGAGTAATATCTCAGCAGGAAGTGACACCAAATAATCGCCCCACTCATCATAGGCAGTATTTATCTTGACTTGGTCTTTAGACTACACCTTGCACTAAATGTTATTCCCAATATCCTGAGAACTGCTTGATTGTAACCATGTATATCCTTTTCGCTGACTGGTTAGCAAGCAAGAATAAAAGCTTTTCATCGTACCTCGTGACAATAATAAACTAAACTAAATTAATTTAGTTAATGGACGTTGCAATTATTGTTTATAATCGTACTCACGTTCACGATAAAAGTCATTGTGAGGCAATCGCACGTCCACCAGGCCCTGAAGAATCTAAGAAATACACAATACACAAATGAATTGTTGGAGTGGATACTGTGCCATGAAGGTGGCGCAGCGGTAGGGCTGCTGCCTTATAGCGTCAGAGACCTGATTTCCATCCCCCCCGCGGGTGCTATCTATATGGAGTTTGCAGGTTCCCCCTGTGACCTGCGTGGGTTTTCTCCGGGTGTTCAGGTCTCTGCCCACACTGCAAAGACGTGCAGGTTTGTAGGTTAATCGGCTCCGGTAGAATTGTAACTAGTGTAAGGAGTGATCGCTGGATGATGGCAGCGAGGATGCAGTGGGCCGAAGGGCCTGTTTTTGTGCTGTTTAAGAAGGAACTGCAGATGCTGCAAAATCGAAGGTAGACAAAAGTGCTGGAGAAACACAGCGGGTGGGGCAGCATCTATGGAGCGAAGGAAATAGGCAATGTTTCGGGTCTGAAGAAGGGTTTCTGCCCGAAACGTTGCCTATTTCCTTCGCTCCATAGCTGCTGCTGCACCCGCTGAGTTTCTCCAGCACTTTTGTCTACCTGTTCCTGTGCTGTTTCTCTAAAGTCAAAAGTATAGTCTAAAGATTGAATCCCAGTGGAAATTCAATTTACTTTTAGTTTTGTGTTTTAATTTATTGAATGCGACTCAGTTTCGGAAGCTGACAAGTTTAATGCTGGCTTTTATTGACGTGGTTTCAGCATTATCTTCATTCAGCTTTGAGAGGATTTGCACTGTTGGCTTAGTTTCGTTTAGCGATACAGTGCGAGGAAACAGGCCCTTCGGCCCATCGAGTCCACCCCGACCAGCCGGCACCCGTACTAACCGTACAAGCACTAACCTGCGCACTGGGGAAAACTCACAGAAACCAACTAAAGTGTGGGAGGAAACCGGAGCACCCGGGGAAAACCCACGCAGGACGTGGGGAGAACGCAAAACTCCGTGCAGACAGGTGCCGTAGTCAGGATCGAACCTGGGTCTCTGGCGCTGTGAGGCAGTAACTCTACCGCTGCGCCACCGTGCCGCCCCTTATAAATGTATTCTTGTTTTCATGATGTTAAATGATTTAATGTTGTATTGTCATTCTTAATTGTTACTGTATGTGGTGTTGTTACTTTGCGAGCGGAGCACCAAAGCAAATTCCTTGTATGTGAACAAACTTGGCCGATAAACTTATTCATTCACTCATTCACTCATTCACATCTAACCCAGGGTAAGCACCACAATTTCTTTTTTTATAAAGCAGGGAGTTGACTATTTGATTCCAGCTCTGCCCCGTCGAGCTATTATATGGCGTGACAGATGGGGGTCAGAGTGATTCATGGCCACACGGGTCCCTTGCCAACACCTCCAGCTGTAACTGATGGTGCGAGCAACTTTCAGGCAGTTACGAGGCTGAATCAGCGTCTGTCTATTCTTGCTGCTTCGTGTCAGGGGAAACTGTTCCTCTGCCCACTATGGAACAGTGAACGGCCCTGGATAGAGTGGATGCAGGAAAGGACCTTTCCGCAAGTGGGGAGAGTCCAGGACCAGGGGGCACAGCCACAGAATCAAAGGACGTTCCTTGAGTGAAGGAGATGAGGAGGGTGGTGAATCTGTGGAATTCTTTGCCACAGAAGGCTGTGGAGGTCACGTCAGTGGATATTTTTATAAGGCAGAGTTAGATAGATTGTTGGTCGGTACGGGTGTCAGGGGTTACGGGGAGAAGGCAGGGGAACGGGGATAGGAGGGAGAGATTCATCGGCATGTCCCTGCCTTAAATATATCCACAGACTTGGCCTCCACAGCTGTCTGTGGAAGAAGGGCAGGTTCTGTACCAGGTGTGAGCCGCCAACACCTACCTGCTGAGGTACCTTGAAGCGAACATAAGAGCAGAGTTTCAGCATCTCCTCCATCTCGTCTGGGGTGGAAGGGATGAGGGGGACCTTGCTCACGTCCCCTGTCTGCTCCAGAGTCCTCAGCTCTTTCACAAACTTGCTCTCCTTGGGATACTCCAGACCTGCGAGCAGAAGGGGAGATCTCACCAACCTTAAAATGTAGCAGCCCCACACCAACCCCCCCCCCCCCCCCCCCCCCCCCCCCACGATTACTGAATGTAGATGTGGACGTACATGAAGAAAGGTCTCGGCCCAAAACGTCACCCGTTCCTTCCTCCAGAGATGCTGCCTGTCCCGCTGAGTTACTCCAGCATTCCGTGTCTACCTTCAATGTGGCTACACTGTGCTTTTGGTCTTGTTATGTGAAACAGAACACAAGCGAGCCCAAGTATTTTCCCAAGCACCTACCTTTTTATTTAAACCAGGCAAGCTTGCCTAACCTTGGGTGCTGCAGTATTAACAGACACTTCCATGTTAGCTTAAAAGCCTATTTAACACTTACATTTCAAGGACATATTACTTTTATGTACTATGTACCAAGTGCTGGAGTAACTCAGCGGGTCAGGCAGCATCTGTGGAGAACATGGATGGGGACGTTTCATAGAGTGTTGGAGTAACTCAGCGGGTCAGGCAGCATCTGTGGAGAACATGGATAGGTGACGTTTCACAGAGTGCTGGAGTAACTCAGCGGGTCAGGCAGCATCTGTGGAGAACATGGATAGGTGACGTTTCACAGAGTGCTGGAGTAACTCAGCGGGTCAGGCAGCATCTGTGGAGCTAAGGAAATAGGCAATGTTTTGGGCCGAAACCCGGAAGGGTTTCGGCCCGAAACGTTGCCTATTTCCAGAAGGGTTTCGGCCCAAAACGTTGTCTATTTCCTTAGCTCCATAGATGCTGCTGCACCATAACTCAGTGGGTCAGGCAGCATCTGTGGAGAACATGGATAGGTGACGTTTCACAGAGTGCTGGAGTAACTCAGCGGGTCAGGCAGCATCTGTGGAGAACATGGATAGGTGACGTTTCACAGAGTGCTGGAGTAACTCAGTGGGTCAGGCAGCATCTGTGGAGAACATGGATAGGTGACAGTTTGGGTCGGGACTGAGAGTCTGAAGATGGGACCTTGTCAAAGGCTTTTTGAAAGTCCAGATACACCACATCCACTGGCTCTCCCTTATCCATTCTACTCGTTACATCCTCAAAAAATTCCAAATAATTAAAGCATGATATCCCCTTCATAAATCCTTGCTGTCTTTAACTGATCCTGTCACTGCTGTCCATCAAGTCAACTCCACCATTCAATCATGGCTGATCTATCTCTCCCTCCTAACCCCATTCTCCTGCCTTCTCCCCATAACCCCTGACACCCGCACTAATCAAGAATCTATCTGTCTCTGCTTTAAAAATGGACTTGGCCTCCCCAGCAATGAATTCCACAGATTCACCTCCCTGGTGGAGGCTTTGTCCTGCCTTCTCCCCCGTGACCTTTGACAAGTCAGGGTGCAGTCCTGCCTTGACCCGAGGGTTGGAAGTGGTGAAAGATGTACCTGCGGGGCAGATGAGCGTTAGTCCGCAGAGGTCGGTGGGATGTTGTGCGGCGTAAACGCCAGCGACGTTGCCGCCCATTGACGTGCCGATCAGATGGAACGGTCTCCTGTTCAACGCTATGCATTCCACAAACTGGAAAAGAGAAAAAAAAAATCTTCAACCCAAAGGCAGCCTGGACTAAATCTACCCGACTCAGTAACAGCCTCTCCACCTCAGTTATCAAATTCTGAACGGTCATTCAGTCACACTGCACGGGAGCAGTTCTTTCGGCCCAACTCGTCCCTGCCGACCAAGATGGTCCCTTCTAAGCTGGCCGTGTGTGGCCCATATCCGCCTAAACCTTCCCATCCATGCACCTGTCTTTATGAATGAAGTCACATTGACAAGTCACAGTGAGGTTCTTTGCTTGCACATCAGCAACTCTACCTCCTGAGAAGATTACGGAGATTCGGCATGCCGAAGAGGATTCTCCTGAACAGCTACAGGTGCACGGTAGAGAGCATTCTGACTGGCTGCATCGTGGCCTGGTCCGGCAACTTGAACGTCCAGGAGCGGAAAAGACTGCAAAAGGTTGTGACCATTGCCAAGTCCATCACCGGCTTTGACCTCCCCACCTTCGAAGGGATCTATCGTAGTCGCTGCCTCAAAAAGGCAGCCAACATCATCAAAGACCCACACCATCCTGGCCACACACTCATCTCACCACTGCCATCGGGAAGAAGGTACAGGAGCCTGAAAACTGTAATGTCCAGGTTTAGGAACAGTTTCTTCCCCACAGCCATCAGACTATTAAATACAACAACAAATAAGCTCTCAACTGCAAAAGACTATTATTAGATTCAGATTCAGATTCAGATTATTGCACTATATTTGTTACTTAATGAACTTTTTTTTTCTCTTCCGTTATGTATTATTATGTTTACATATTCTGTTGTGCTGCAGCAAGTAAGAATTTCATTGTCCCATCCGGGACATATGACAATCAAACACTCTTGACTATTGACATGGTATGCAAATAGTCGCCACCTCAAGAGCGCTGAAAAAGTTACAAAGTATCTGCACCAGGTCCCCCCCACTGTTCCCCCCCCCCCCCCCCTCACAGTGGTTCCCCCATACCGGGACCTCCTTTGTTCCTGGTACCAATCTTCCAACCTACCTCTTCGCAACATTGGCCTTTTTCCCTGAAACTGTTACTCTACAATGCCGAAAAACTATTGGCATTTTTCTCTTCACTCTACCTATTGTACGTGTGTTTGGCGTGACTGGACAGCACACAAGCCAAGCTTTTCACTGTACCTCGGTACACATGACAATCATAAACCTCAGACTCCAAGTTCAAAAACGAAACTCTGAGCTTAGTAATAGTTTGTACGTGGATAGAACACTGTGTCTTTACTGCACCTGTGGAATAAAAGGGAGAGGCTTTTGCAAGTAGGGTTTTAGTTTAGTTTTAGTTGGAGGTACAGCATGGCAACAGGCCTTTCTGCCCGCCCAGCCCATGCCGACCATCGATCACCAGTTCGATATCACCCCACTTTCTCATCCACTCCCTACACACTTGGGACAATTTACAGAGGGGCCGATTAACCTCCAAACCCGCGCGTCTCTTTGTGATGAAAGAGGAAACCGGAGCACCCGGAGGTCACAGGGAGACGCGTGCAAACTCCATACAGGCAGCACCCGAGGTCAGGATCGGAACCCCGGGTCTCTGGCGCTGTGAGGCAGCGGATCGACCTGCGGCCTTTACAGAGAACTGTAAAGCAAACACACAAATTCATTCTCCAGGACACTGGAACCATAATTCAATGGATTATTGAACAGCACTTCAGTGCATTTCAATTTTAAATGTACGCAAACCCTGGAATATCATCTGTTTTAGAACATTTATTAGAGGACTATAAATCATGGATTATTGTTTAAAGCCCTACTGAAGAGATCAGCTTATAAATTTAATCCACTTCAGACACAATCATTTTTACATTCGAGGATGATGCAGAGATCGTTATAACATTAGGAACACATTACTGTCGACTCTATGGTATATAATCATGCACTTTTTCCTCGCGCAAATAAATCATCGCTATTTCCTGGTTAGAAATATAACCATAGGGTCACAAGGTCATGTGATAGGAATAGAACTAGGCCCTTCGGCCCATCAAGTCTACTCCGCCATTCATCTATCTCTCCCTCCTAACCGCATTCTCCTGCCTTCTCCCCATAACCTCAGACATCCGTATCAATCAAGAATCTATCTGAAGATGGGTCTCGACCCGAAACGTCATCTATCCCTTCTCTCCAGAGATGCTGCCTGTCCCGCTGAGTTACTCCAGCCTGATGTGTGTGTATTTGGTTTAAACCAGCATCTGCAGTTCCTTCCGACACAATAATCTATCTATCTATCTCTGCCTTAAAAACAATCCATTGACTTGGCCTCCACAGCCACCGTGGCAAGGAATTCTACAGATTCACCACCCTCTGACTAAAGAAATTTCTCCTCATCTCCTTCCGAAAGGAACGTCATAGCATAACTCTGACCTATGGTGTTGTGATGTTTATTCCAGATTCCATTCATTTGTTCCATATCTCTCGACTTCACCGACTATAACTCTCGTTTCCCTCTCCCCTCACTCCCAGTCTGAAGAAGGGTCTCGACCCGAAACGTCACCCATTCCTTCTCTCCAGAGATGCTGCCTGTCCCCGCTGAGTTACTCCAGCATTTTGTGTCTGTCTTCGGTTTGAACCAGCACCTGCAGTTCCTTCCTACCCAGAATACACCTTGTTCTATTCAAGGCAAGAGGCACGTTACCATGGAGATAAGCTTATTCACCATGGAAGCACGAGTTCACATGTTTAGAATGTTAATTAAATTCCTGACAACATCGAGCATTCGATGCCTGATTAAAGCATCAGGCTCCTGATGCAAAACATCTAGTGCGTGTAAGGAAGATAGAGACAAAATGCTGGAGTAACTCAGTGGGACAGGCAGCATCTCTGGAGAGAAGGAATGGGTGACGTTTCGGGTCGAGACCCTTCTTCTTCAGAAGACCCGTCTGAAACAGGGTCTCGACCCGAAACGTCACCCACGCATTCAATAGACAATAGACAATAGACAATAGGTGCAGGAGTAGGCCATTTGGCCCTTCAAGCCAGCACCACCATTCAATGTGATCATGGCTGATCATCCCCAATCAGTACCCTGTTCCTGCCTTCTCCCCATATCCCCTGACTCCACTATTTTTAAGATCCCTATCTAGCTCTCTCTTGAAAGTATCCAGAGAACCGGCCTCCACCGCCCTCTGAGGCAGAGAATTCCACCTCATTCTCTCCACTCCTTCTTTCCAGAGTTGCTGCCTGTCCCGCTGAGTTACTCCAGCATTTTGTGTCCATCTTCGGTGTAAACCAGCATCTGCAGTTCCTTCCAACGCACACCTTGTGTGTATAGATCTAGCTGTGACGGTATACATTCGGTGACAGATTGAACTGGCTCTTTGCCGTACACTGAACATTAGTGAATGTAGGTCTGTACATTCACTTGGTATAAAAGCCAGAGAGCAATTAGCTCTGAGAGATCCCACAAGGCTTAATCGAACCACTCAACCTCAATATCGGTTTTCAAATCTATTTCAAGCAGCCATTTCCATTTCAGACAACTTTTTTTTACATCTGTAGTCTCAAACCCCGCTCTCTCCCTCTTCTCCCCTCTCCCATCGGGCAAGAGGTACAGAAGTGTGAAAACGCACACCTCCAGATTCAGGGACAGTTTCTTCCCGGCTGTTATCAGGCAACTGAACCGTCCTCTCACCATTCAGAGAGTGGTCCTAACCTCCCATCTAACCTCACTGGAGACCCTTGGACTCTCTTTGACTGGACTTGATCTTGTACTAAACGTTATTCCCTTTATCCAGTAACTGTACACAGTGGATGGCCTTGATTGTAATCATGTATTAACTGTACAACTCCTCCCCCCTTCGGTCGTGGGGTAGACTGACTCCCCTCCGCCCCCCCCCCCTCCCCTCCCCACCCGTCCCAATCTTTGTACATCCACCAATCCTTTCCACTGGTCACTTTAATTTCATGTTTCATGGATCTTGTGTTTTTATGACTGTTGGCAGATCAATTTCCCTCCTGGGATAAATAGAGTTCTATCGTATCGTATATTGTATGTAACGTGCTGACTGGATAGCAGGCAGCAACAAAAGCTTTTCACTGTACCTCGGTACACATGAGAAAAATAAACAGCTATATTTGACCAGATTGTCCAATATATAGATGGCATAGATCGGCAGAGCTCAATACTCACACTGTTTTAGTTTTAGAGATACAGCGCGGAAACAGGCCCTTTGGCCCACCGGGTCCGCGCCGCCCAGCGATCCCCGCACATTAACACTATCCTACACCCACTAGGGACCCTTAAAGATAGCGGAGTCAGGGGATATGGGGAGAAGGCAGGAACGGGGTACTGATTGGGGATGATCAGCCATGATCACATTGAATGGCGGTGCTGGCTCGAAGGGCTGAATGGCCTACTCCTGCCTATTGTCTATTGTCTATTGACAATTTTTACATTTACCAAGCCAAGTAGCCTACAAACCTGCACGTCTTTGGAGTGTGGGAGGAAACCGAAGATCTCGGAGAAAACCCACGCAGGTCACGGGGAGAACGTACAAACTCCGCGCAGACAGCGCCCGTAGTCAGGATATAACCAGGGTCTCCGGCGCTGCATTCGCTGTAAGTCAGCAACTCTACCGCTGCACCACCGTGACTGCCCAGTCCAGCCCGGTTGGCTGAGTCCACAGAAGAACATATTTTAAAAGAGGATATTTAATCATGATAGTGGTTGCAGGGGAAAGTACCTGGGGAGGGGGTGGCTTGGGTTGGAAGGGATTAGTTAACCTGGGGCTGTGGAGAGGCAGGTCTCTGATGAAAGAGGTGAGGGGTGTGGATGGGAAGATGTCAGATGGTGGGATCACCTTGAAGGTGGCAGACATGTTGGAGATGATGCGTTGGATGCAGAAAATGGTGGGGTGAAAGGTTAGGACCAGGGGACCCCTATCCTTGTTCCGTCTGGAGGGAGGGGGAGAGAGATCAGACCTGCTGGAAACAGGTGACATGGTTGAAGGCTCCACCCACAACACCACACTTACTGAAGGAAGTGGACATCTCCAATCTCCTAGATATCTCCCATCCTACCACATCCAGAGAGCGGCGCTGAACTACTATCTACCTCATTGGTGACCCTCGGACTGTCTTTGATCCGACTTTACTGACTTTACCTTGAACTAAACGTTATTCCCTTACCCTGTATCTATACGCTGTGAATGGGCCGATTGTAATCATGTATTGTCTTTCTGCTGACTGGTTAAAGCCATTCACTGTATCGCGGTACATGTGACAGTAAACTGAAATGAAATCGGAAAGCCTCATCTTGGGAGCAGATGCGGCAGAGACGGGAAAACTGGGAATAGGGGATGGCTTCCTTGTGGGTTGGAAGAGTTGTAGTCAAAGTGGCCATGGAGTTTGTGTGTTGTACATAGGTAGTGCCAGGCATTAGAAACATACCTCTATTATGATTCTGGATAAGATGCCTAACAAAAACCAAAGACCAGCAGACAGAGTGAGAGTCAAGAATCAACTCTCATGTAATTGTAGAGGAATTTCAATTGACATGTAGAACAATTACTTTTGACAAATTATGACACGTGGCAGCTACTGGTTTTATTGATTTTAGTTTATAATTACCTTATTAGGCTGTTATTAGGATATTATTCCCTCCTCCAACCTCATCTGTTCCAGGTGTCAACTTCTCTACATCGGTGAGACCAAGCGCAGGCTCGGCGATCACTTCGCCCAGCACCTCCGCTCAGTTCACATTAACCAACCTGATCTCCCGGTGGCTCAGCACTTCAACTCCCCCTCCCATTCCCAATCCAACCTTTCTGTCCTGGGCCTCCTCCATGGCCAGAGTGAGTCCCACCGTAAATTGGAGGAGCGACACCTCATATTTCGCTTGGGTAGTTTACACCCCAGCGGTATGAACATTGACTTCTCTAATTTCAGATGGTCCTTGCTTTCTCCCTCCTTCCCCTCCCCTTCCCAGCTCTCCCACAGCCCACTGTCTCTGCCTCTTCCTTTCTTTTTCCCGACCACCCCCCCCCCCCCGACATCAGTCTGAAGAAGGGTCTCGACCCGAAACGTCACCTATTCCTTCTCTCCATAGATGCTGCCTCACCCGCTGAGTTCCTCCAGCATTTTTGTCTACCTTAGTTCATTAGTAGATTAGTTTATTGTCACATGTATCGAGGTACAGTGAAAAGCTTTTTTGTGACTGAGGAAAAGTGCTCCCCTGACGGAGGTGGTTTTCCGCCGAGCTGGAACTCCACAGGTGACATTCAAAGCGGGAGGCGGAGGAAGGGCTCACCTGGTGGATCCTGTTCACCTGCCCCTCGATGGAGTAATCATCGATACAGGTGCGTGTTGTCCCCTCGTGGCCCGGCATGTCGACGCAGATCAGGTGAAGGGTCTTAGGCAGAAACTGTGGGAGAGAAGAAGTCACAAGTGCAAGCAAAACTGGGCAACGTGTCGAGGTGGGCAAGGATTGGACAGGTCGGGGTTGGTAACTAAGAATTCAGGTGCTGGGAAAGAAAGGGTGACGTTTCGGATCGGGACACTTCTTCAATCAATAAGACAATAGACAATAGGTGCGGTAGGTCATTCGGCCCTTCGAGCCTCTGATTTTAGATGATCAGCCATGATCATATTGAATGACAGTGCTGGCTCAAAGGGCCGAATGGCCTACTGTCGACTCGATGGGCCGAAGGGATTCTTTCAATGATTTCAATCAATCTATAATAACATATGACAAAGATGATTGGACCAAAATAGCATATTGATATAGATAACATGCTAACGTGTCGATTTGAACCTGATCAGAAGGGCTCAATCCATCAAGTTTAGATATTTGCTCAAGTGTGAGATGGGACCAACCTTCACGACAGACAACCACATGTCCTTGTGAGCTGAGAACCCGTGCAGCATTAGGATGGAGGGCTTGTTTCCTGGTTTCCCCCTGGTCGAATAGCAGAATCGATAGTTGCCGTAGTCGGCGTTTTTAACCTGCATGCCGAGTGTTGTTCTCCAGTACCTGCGCAAAGCACAACGTCAGTCTGTCACGCAGCCGCTATCACGCCGGCCTCAATGATGGATTGATGGTAAATCTATGAGGACACTCTGGTAAAGCTGGCTGGATTCAAGAATGGTGGCACAGCGGTAGAGGTGCTGCCTCATGGCGCTTGCAATAGACAATAGGTGTAGGACTCGGCCATTCGGCTCTTTGAGCCAGCACCGCCATTCAATGTGATCATGGCTGATCATCCCCAATCAGTACCCCGTTCCTGCCTTCTCCCCATATCCCTTGACTCCGCTATCTTTAAGAGCCCTATCTAGCTCTCTCTTGAAAGTATCCAGAGAACCGGCCTCCACCAAGGCAGAGAATACCACAGACTCACCACACTCTGTGTGACAAAGTGTTTCCTCATCTCCATTCTAAATGGCTTACCCCTTATTCTTAAACTGTGGGCCCTGGTTCTGGACTCCCCCAACATCGGGAACATGTTGGGGGAACATGCAGTGCCGGAGACCCAGATTCGATCCCGACTACGGGTGCTGTCTGTACGGAGTTTGTACGTTCTCCCCGTGACCTGCGTGGGTTTTCTCTGAGATCTTCGGTTTTCCTCCCACACTCCAAAGACGTGCGGGTTTGTAGGTTAATTCTCTTCGGTGTATGTGTAAAATTGTCCCTAGTGTGTGTGTGTGGGATAGTGCTAGTGTGCGGGGTGATCGCTGGTGGGG
>NC_045973.1:3388534-3416034 GCF_010909765.2 Amblyraja radiata | reverse complement strand
CCCGGGACCCTGGCGCTGTGAGGCAGTAACTCTACTGATGCGCCACCGTTCCGCCCATGATGGCAGATGCCATCTGGCATCTTATCCAGCAGCAACACTTTCATTTGCCTCCTCCATGTGAAGTAGGGACGAAACACAAGGTGCTGGAGGAACTCAGCGGGTCAGGCAGGTGCGTTTCGGGCCAGGACCCTTCTTCAGACAGTACAATGAAACTATAGTTGTGTAATTTATATGTGGAAATTAAAATATAAAATATTCTGTATTGACCCACCCCCATCCCACCTCCACCCCCACCCCACTCCACTCCAACCCCACTCCACTCCACTCCAAACCCACTCCACTCCAACCCCACTCCACTCCACTCCAACCCCACTCCACTCCAACCCTACCCCACTCCCACCCCCACCTCCACCCCCTCCCCACTCCAGCCCCACTCCAGCCCCACTCCACTCCACTCCAACCCCACCCCACTCCCACCCCCACCTCCACCCCCACCCCACTCCACTCCATCCCCCACCCACCCCCACCTCCACCCCCACCCCCAATCCACCCCTACCCGCACCCCCACCCCAACACCACCCCCAATCCACCCCTACCCGCACCCCCACCCCAACACCACCCCAAACACCACCCCCACTCCACTCCACCCCCCACCTCCACCCCCCCCCCTCCACCCCCACCCCAACCCACCCCCACCCCAACACCACCCCAACACCACCCCCACTCCACTCCACCCCCCCCCTCCACCCCCCACCTCCACCCCCACCCCACCCCCACCCCAACACCACCCCCACTCCACTCCACCCGCCACTCCACTCCACTCCACCCCCCACCTCCACCCCCCACCTCCACCCCCACCCCAACCCACCCCCACCCCAACACCACCCCAACACCACCCCACCCCCACCCCCACTGTCTAATCTTGGCATCATGTTTGGCACAGACATTGTGGGCCGAAGGGCCTGTTCCTGTGACCACGATTCAAAACGTCACCCATTCCCTCTCTCGCCAGAGATGCTGCCTGACCCGCTGAGCACCTCTGGCAATTTGTGTCTATTTTCAGTGTAAACCAGCATCTCCAGTTCCTTTCTACAAACGAACAGTTAAAAATGTCCTTCCCGCAATAAAATTCAACGTCTCGGAATCTACATTAGAATAATCTTCAATAAAATGCAAAAGGCGATTTCATTTCAACTACAGATATTGCTTAGAAAACTGGGGCAGGATGTGGGAACAGTGGGATATATAAATAGTGACATCAAGTCAGCAGGACCAAACTGATAATCCAGGAGCTGCGATGGATTTCATTCAGTTAATGTTTTGCTACATACAGTAGCAATAGACAGGAGATTGTAACACCAGTTCAAGGATAAATACAATGGGGCATTATTATTTTATTTAATTCACATGTTTAATTGATGGTGTTTTATTATTAACGTTTAATGTTTTATAGTTTACTCCTCCATGGCCAGAGTGAGTCCCAGCACAAATTGGAGGAGCAGCACCTCATATTTCGCTTGGGTAGTTTACACCCCAGCAGTATGAACATTGACTTCTCCAATTTCAGGTAGTCCCTTGCTTTCTCCCTCCTTCCCCTCCCCTTCCCAGCTCTCCCACAGCCCGCTGTCGCCGCTTCTTCTCACCCCCACATCAGTCTGAAGAAGGGTCTCGAACCGAAACATCGCCTATTCCTTCGCTCCATAGATGCTGCCTCACCCGCTGAGTGTCTCCAGCATTTTTGTCTACCGTCGATTTTTCCAGCATCTGCAGTTCCTTCTTAAACATTTAATGTTTTATGTGTCATTCCTAGCTGTCACTGTATGTCATGTTGTCACTTGCGGGCGGAGCACCAAGGCAAATTCCTTGTATGTGAATACTTGGCCAATAAACCTATTCATTCATTCATTCATTTCTAACGCAGCAAATGATGAGATAGATTGAGTTCATTAAAGCAGGTCAAAGATAGGTCGGTATAAATAATTTAAGCAGCACAAGCCACCTTCAAAGTGTCAGAAACTCATCCATACATAATGCATATGAAAGTCATAGATAGAGTGGATGTTTCCACTGGTGGGAGAGTCTAGGACCAGAGGTCGCAGCCTCAGAATTAAAGGACGCTCTTTTAGAAAGGAGGTGAGGAGGAACTTCTTTAGTCAGAGGGTGGTGAATCTGTGGAACTCATTGCCACAGAGGCCAAGTCAGTGGATATTTTTAAGGCAGAGATAGACAAATTCTTGATTAGAACTGGTGTCAAGGGTTATGGGGAGAAGGCAGGAAAATTGGATTAGGAGGCAGAGATCAGCCATGATCGAACGGCGGAGTAGACTAGATGGGCCGAATGGCCTAATTCTGTTTCTATAACTTGTGCACTTGTGACCTATTAACAAATGGGCAGAAATGTGTAGGAAGGAACTGCAGATGCTGGTTTACACCGAAGATAGACACAAAATGCTGGAGTTACTCAGCGGGACAGGCGGCATCTCTGGAGAGAAGGATTGGATGAACCATCAGAAGAAGGGTCTGGACCCGAAATGTCACCAATTCCTTCTCTCCAGAGATGCTGCCTGCCCCGCTGTTAATCCAGCATATTGTGTCTATCTTCATTAGTCTTCTTCAGCCAGAGGGTGGTGAATCTGTGGAATTCTTTGCCACAGACGGCTGTGGAGGCCATGTCAGTGGATATATTTAAGATGGATTCTTGATTAGTTCGGGTGTCAGGGGCAATGAGGGAGAGATAGATCAGCCATGATTGAATGGCGGTGTAGACTCGATGGCCCGAATGGCCTAATTCTGCTCCTATCACTTATCACAGTCTGAAGAAGGGTCTCGACCCGAAACGTCACCCATTCCTTCGCTCCATAGATGCTGCCTCACCCACTGAGTTTCTCCAGATTTTTGTCTACCTTCAATTTTTCCAGCATCTGCAGTTCCTTCTTAAACAACGCATGAACTTATGATGTGGCAGAAATTGTTCGTGGGAAAAATATATATTTCACAAACCATCCATCTAATTCTGTCCGGTCCATTTGCCAACTGATGTTCCCATTTCAAGGCCTTTCCTTGTAATCATCTCGAGAGAACTTCCTGCAATCTACAAGCCTAGCGTATGCTTATCTTTCAAGGCGCTGGAACAATGTGTACCACCCAGACCTTCAGCTTGGCTTACATCAGCGAGTGCAGGAGGGCTTTGGAATGAAACTCGATACAGCCCCAGTCTGAGCAGTTACATAGAAACATAGAAAATAGGTGCAGGAGTAGGCCATTCGGCCCTTTGAGCCTGCACCGCCATTCAATATGATCATGGCTGATCATCCAACTCAGTATCCTGTACCTGCCTTCTCTCCATACCCCCTGATCCCTTTAGCCACAAGGGCCACATCTAACTCCCTCTTAAATATAGCCAATGAACTGGCCTCAACTACCTTCTGTGGCAGAGAATTCCACAGATTCACCACTCTCCATGCAACATGGTGTTAACTGGCCTGTCTCACTTGTGCGATTTTTTTCAGCGACTTGCCGGCATAATCGGCAAAAATGTTCAACGTGTTGAAAATCCAGCGGCGACCAGAAAAAGGTACGACCCTTTGGGCGACTACTCACGACCGTACAGGCGACATGTCGCGGGGTGACGCCTGTATGGTCGTGATTAGTCGCCCAAAGAGTCGTACCTTTTTCTGGTCGCCGGTGGATTTTCAGCATGTTGAACATTTTCGGTGACCTGCTGCGACTATGACGGGTGCCGGCAGTCGCCGAAAAAATTGCGTAAGTGGGACAAGCATTTTACAGCCCAATCTCATACCTCAGTAATTAAAGGCCATGAGCTCTATTTGTTTGTGTCATTACGTTTGAACCTTCATAAAATCAATTTTAAAATCATTGAATGTGAACTTTGCTGTTTGCAGACTTTTCCTTTGATTGGATTTGTCTTTTTCAGTTTTCAGTTTAAGAGTTACAGCGAGGGCACAGGCCCTTCGGCCCACCGTGTTCGTGCCGCACACTAATGCTATCCTACACACACTAGGAACAATTTACATGTATACCAAGCCAATTAACCTACAAATCTGCATGTCTTTGGAGTGTGGGAGGAAACCGGAGCGTCCGGAGAAAACCCTCGCAGGTCATGGGGAGAATGTATTAACCTTGTACAGACACACACCCATAGTCAGGATCGAACCTGGCTCTCTGGGGCTGCGAGGCAGCAGCTCTACCCGCTGCACCCCGAGTGGCGCCCTTTTAGAACAGTAGATTTTTTGGGGCAGCGCAGTGGCGCAGCTGGTAGTGCCGCTTCCTCACAGCGCCGGAGTCGTACGTCTCTGGCATGCGGGAGGAAACCGGAGCACCCGGAGGAAATCTGGGCAAGAGTGTTGTTCCCACGATTTGTGTGTGATTCACTCTAGTGCTGAATTATCCAGCTCATTAGAACTGGTGGGAACATGCAAAAAGTTTTTAAGAAGGAACTGCAGATGCTGGAAAATCGAAGGTAGACAAAAGTGCTGGAGAAACTCAGCGGGTGCAGCAGCATCTATGGAGCGAAGGAAATAGGCAACATTTCGGGCCGAAACCCTCGGGTTTCGGCCCGAAACGTTGCCTATTTCCTTCTCGACTACCTCATTACAAACATTGGAATATTGTAGGTAGACAAAAGTGCTGGAGAAACTCAGCGGGTGCAGCAGCATCTATGGAGCGAAGAAAATAGGCAACGTTTGCAACATGAAAAAAAATCTTTCTTAATTATGTTATTGATAGAACAAAGGCCATTGACATCACAGATTGCAGGTTAAAGATAAAAACAGATGATGAATAAGGCAAAGCCTATAAATTGTGGCAGATTAGTCCAAAGTTCCAAAACGGCAACATCTTAATACATTAACTCCACTGCTTAACACGTGATGTCCAAACCAAGGGAAAAACAAAATCACTATTCCTCAGTTGCATTTATTTAGCCCAGTCAACGATGGAAAAGCATTTCTCTACGAAGGAACATGAGGGTGAATGTGCAGTCTTTTTTTATCAGGGTTTGGGAAACAGTGGCTATTGGGTCAAGGTGAGAGGGACAAACAAGATTTAATGGGAACCCAAGGGGCAAGCTTTTCACACAGAGGGTGGAGTGTGTATGGAACCAGCTGCCAGAGGGGGAAGTTGGGGCAGGTACTATAATCAGCATTTCAACACCACTTGGACAGGTACATTGATAGGGGAGGGATGAGGACCCATTCCTGGACGTGCATATTTACGAAGATCTTTCCAGCACCCAGCACACTGATGCAATTATAAAGAAGGCACATCAGCGCCTCTACTTCCTGAGAAGATTACGGAGGTTCGGGATGTCGAAGAGGATTCTCCTGAACATCTACAGGTGCACGGTAGAGAGCATGCTGACTGGCTGCATCGTGGCCTGGTTCGGCAACTTGAAAATCCAGGAGCGGAAAAGACTGCAGAAAGTTGTGACCATTGCCCAGTCCATCACCGGCTCTGACCTCCCCACCATCGAAGGGATCTATCGCAGTCGCTGCCTCAAAAAGGCAGCCAACATCATCAGGGACCCACACCATCCTGGCCACACACTCATCTTACCACTGCCATCGGGAAGAAGGTACAGGAGCCTGAAAACTGTAACGTCCAGGTTCAGGAACAGCTTCTTCCCCACAGCCATCAGGCTATTGAACACGACAACAAATAAGCTCTCAACTGCAACAGCTATCATTACTATTGCACGATATTTATTATTTATTGAGTATGTGCGTATGTGTATATACACACACTGAACTTTTTTCTTCTCCCTTTACGTACTATGTTTACATATTCTGTTGTGCTGCAGCAAGCAAGAATGTCAATGTCCTATCTGGGACATATGACAATAAAACTCTCTTGACTCTCTCTAGATAGGAAAGGTTTGGAGGGTAGACAAAAAATGCTGGAGAAACTCTGCGGGTGAGGCAGCATCTATGGAGAGAAGGAATAGGTGACGTTTCGGGTCGAGACCCTTCTTCAGACCCTTCTTCAGAAACACAGGCAGATGGGATAGGATTAGATGGGGTACCTTGATCGGCAAGGTGTTTTTTTTTTTAATGCTGTTACTGTGGGACGAGGGGCCAGTTTCCATGCAGTTATCACTAAGCTAAACAGGTGGACAAAAATGCTGGAGGAACTCAGCGGGTGAGGCAGCATCTACGGAGCGAAGGAATAGGTGACGTTTCGGGTCGAGACCCTTCTTCAGACTGAAGGAATAGGTGACATTTCGGGTCGAGACCCGAAGGGTCTCGTCCCGAAACGTCACCTATTCCTTCGTTTCATAGATGCTGCCTCACCCGCTGAGTTTCTCCAGAATTTTTGTCTACCTTCGATTTTTTTCCTTCTTCAACAACATATGAACTAATGATCATCATGTGACAGAAATTGTTCGTGGGAAAACTATATATATTTCAGAAACCACCCATCTAATTCAGCACTGAGCATTTACAGAGGTGAACATGTCTTTGTGCGGTCCTGGGCTATGATTGCAGGAAGCTAGTCTGTTTTAAGATCGGAAACATGCTGAACCTTTCAATGCAATCTTTAAGAGTAAAACGGGAATCAAAAACTAGGACATGTGGGAGAAAGTTCCGGAAAGCAATACAGTGGCAGAAGCAGCTGATAGGACAGTGTCTAGTTCGGCAACAACGAGGTCTTGGCCTACTTTGTCACCGCTGGCGAGATCGGAAGGGATGTGGTGATATGTTTAGTACTAGTCGGGCATAGCAGAGGTGGTTTCACAGCACAGGGCGCCTCGAGAACACCTGGGCAACACTGGTTGAGGGAAGGGATAATCTGCCCAGATGTGGCTGAGTGGGAAAAATGAGACCAGATGTGCTCCGTTCTGGGCACCGTGTTATGGGAAAGATGCTGTCAAGCTGGAAAGGGTAGAGAGAAGATTTACGAGGATGTTGCCAGGGCCCAAGGGTCTGAGCTACAGAGACAATAGACAATAGACAATAGGTGCAGGAGTAGGCCATTCGGCCCTTCGAGCCAGCACCGCCATTTAATGTGATCATGGCTGATCATCCCCAATCAGTACCCCGTTCCTGCCTTCTCCCCATATCCCCTGACTCCGCTATTTTTAAGGGCCCTATCTAGCTCTCTCTTGAAAGCATCCAGAGAACCCACCTCTACTGCCCTCCGAGGCAGAGAATTCCACAGACTCACCACTCTCTGTGAGAAAAAGTGTTTCCTCATCTCCGTTCTAAATGGCTTACTCCTTATTCTTAAACTGTGTGGCCCCTGGTTCTGGACTCCCCCAACATCGGGAACATGTTTCCTGCCTCTAGCGTGTCCAAGCCCTTATCAAGAGTGAGGTTGGGGTAGGCTGAAGTATAAAATGATGGGAGGATCAGATCGGGTAAACGCACAGAGTCTCTTAGCCAGAGTCGGTGAATCGAGAGCCAGAGGACATGCGTTTAAGATGAGGGGGGTAAAGATTTAATAGGAACCTGAGAAGTAACTTTTTTTTAACACACAAAAGATTGGAAGTGTACGGAACGAGCTGCTGGAGGAGGTAGTTGAGGCTGGGACTATCACAACGTTGAAGAAACATTTAGACAGGTACGTGGATAGGGCAGGTTTGGAGGGACCAAACGCAGGCAGGTGGGACTAGTGTAGCTGGGACATTGTTGGCCGGTGTGGGCAAGTTGGGCCGAGGGGCCTGTTTCCACACTATCACTCTATGTCTCTCTGTGATCACAGACCAAGGGTCGAGTGGGGGACAAAGAAAAACAAAATGTTTTAAAGTCGTCAAAGATCCTTTGATAGACACAAAAAGCTGGAGTAACTCAGCGGGATGGGCAGCATCTCTGGATAAAAGGAATGGGTGAGGTTTCGGGTCGAGACACTTCTTCAGACATTTGGGCTCTGGCCATAACATGCACATGAGGAATTTGACGGGCTCGTGCCAGCGATCGCAGTGTAACTATGGAATTAGTTACTATGGAGTTTCCCGTAACTATGGAATTAGAGGGATAATGCAGAACTCGTGTGAATGGGTGATGGATGGTCGGCGTGGACTCGGTGAGCCGAAGGGCCTGTTCTCATGCTGTATCTCTAAACTAAACTAGGTTCATAAGGTTGTAAGGAATAGGAGTAGAATTTGGCCATTCGGCCCATCAAGCCTACTGCTCATTTCAAATCATGGCTGATCTATCTCTCCCTCCTAACCCCATTCTCCTGCCTTCTCCCCATTACCCCTGGCACCAGTACAGGTGCAGAGCACTAGGTTCCCTGAGTTATCGATCCCGGCACCTTTTACAAAACCTCTAGTCTCCCTCTCCCCTGACTCTCAGTCTGACGAAGGGTCTCAATAGACAATAGGCAATAGGTGCAGGAGTAGGCCATTTAGCCCTTCGAGCCAGCACTGCCATTCAATGTGATCATGGCCGATCATCCCCAATCAGTACCCCGTTCCTGCCTTCTCCCCATATCCCCTGACTCCGCTATCTTTAAGAGCCCTATCTAGCTCTCTCTTGAAAGCATCCAGAGAACCTGCCTCTACCGCCCTCTGAGGCAGAGAATTCCACAGACTCACCGCTCTCTGTGAGAAAAAGTGTTTCCTCGTCTCCGATCTAAATGGCTTACTCCTTATTCTTAAACTGTGTGGCCCCTGGTTCTGGACTCCCCCAACATCGGGAACACGTTTCCTGCCTCTAGCGCGTCCAAACCCTTAACAATCTTATATGTTTCAATGAGATGCCCTCTCATCCTTCTAAACTCAATGAGATCCCATCTCATCCGTCTCGATCCGAAACGTCACCCATTCCTTCTCCCCGGAGATGCTGCCTGACCCGCTGAGTCACTCCAGCACAATGTGCCTGTGTTCGATCTAAACTGGGTTACTAGATGTTGCAAGCTCTGCTGTGGGTGGTGGTGGAGGTAGGTGTGATAGTGGAGTTTAGGGGGGGTTTTAGACCGGCACCAGGACCTGCAGGGAATGGATTAGGTGCGGGCAGAGGAGGTTAGTTTAACTTGGCTTCATGTTGGCCAAGTTATTGTGGGCCGAAGGGCCCGTTCCCGTGCTGTACTGCTCAATGTTGAGAGCGCCTACACTGCCTTGACTACAACGGCAACAAGCAAATCTGTAGCAATGTCACTTTATATGCAGCAAAAAAACATAGGATCCAGTGACATTTCCCACCGAGGATACAAAGAACAGCGCCGGCTTACAACTAGGAGGGCAGGTGGATTTGAAGGAAGTCACATAACAGCCTCTACAAGCGTAATATCACCGCCATCAACATCGACACAAAACGCAGGAGTAACTCAGCGGGACGGGCAGCATCTCTGGAGAGAAGGAATGGGCGACGTTTCTTTAATCTGAAGAAGGGTCTCTACCCGAACCGTCACCCACTCCTTCTCTCCAGAGGCGCTGCCTGTCTGTCCCGCTGAGTTACTCCGGCATTGTGTGTCCATCTTCGGTTTAAACCAGCATCTGCGGTTCCTTCCTCCACATTCCCACCGCTACCAACATCACAATGACCAACATCCCCGCTCACAATATCTGGGTTCCCAACATCACTGTCAGGGTCAGGGTCAGGTGCAGCACATTCAGCACAGGACAGGTGTGTTTACCTGGAGGGGCTGATCCATTCACAGCTCACAGCAGCAGCAACAGCAGCAACAAGAAGGGCCGGTTTACAGATGCAACTGAGAACATTTGCTACAACCTCCCAGGTCTAAAGGTTGTGCAGCAAGGAACTGCAGATGCTGGTTTATACCGAAAATACACACAATGCTGGAGTAACTCAGCGGGACAGGCAGCAAATGTGGAGAGATGTGTGTGTGTGAGTGTGTGTGGGTGAACGTGTGTGTGTGAACGTGTGTGAGTGTGAGTGTGAGTGAGTGTGTCACACACTGGGCAACACTGGTTGAGGGAAGGGACAGGGGTTTAAAGGCGCTGTATCTGGCCCCGGTGTGCGGCTGCTGTCTAGCCGGTTGCCCCAGTGTGAGTGTGCAGGTGCCAGTGTTAACGGGACAAGCAGCGCCGACATTAAACGCCAGGACATGTCCGTAATATAAATGCACTCACCGCTCTGCGTCTCACTTCGCCGCCTCGTCTCCCTCTCTCTCTCCCTCTATCTCTCTCTCCCTCTATCTCTCTCTCCCTCTATCTCTCCCTCCCTCTATCTCTCCCTCCCACTCTCTCACTCTCACACACACACGCTCGCTCCTGCTCTGCCAAACACATTGCAAAAAAAAACACTTCCGGGGCAACATTGATGTGTTGGATGCTACAGAGCTGGAGGGAGAGAGAGGAGAGAGAGAGGGGGGAGGGAGGAGGGGGGGAGAGAGAAGAGAGAGAGAAGAGGAGCGAGGAAGAGAGAGATAGAGGAGAGAGAGGGGGGGATAGAGAAAGAGAAAGAAAATAGAGAGAGAGGAGAGAGAGAGAGAGAGTGTGTGTTACTGTGCTCAGTCCCATCTCCTGCTCACACCGGCCAGTGTGTCATCTCCAACCCCCCCCCCCCCCTCCGCCATCCATCTGAGTGCCACCACTGGCCTCTCCCAATGAAGGCAGACACAGAGTGCTGGAGTAACTCAGCGGGTCAGGCAGCATCTGTGGAGAACGTGGATAATCACTAATCATTTGCCAGGCTTTCATAAGTTCTAGGAGCAGAATTAGACCATTCGGCCCGTCAAGTCTGCTCCGCCATTCACTCATGGCTGATCCATCTCTCTACTGCCCTCTCCCCATAACCGCTGACACCCGCACTAATCAAGAATCTCTCTCTGCCTTGAAAATATCCATTGACTTGGCTGCCACAGCCTTCTGTGACAAATAGTTCCACAGATTCACCACCCTCTAACCAAAGAGATTCCTCCTCATCTCCTTCCTAAAGGTATGTCCTTCAATTGGGGTCTCCCCCCCTCCCCCCCCCCCCCCCCCCACCAATACAATTAGTGCGAAAAAGGGAACCGATCTGAAATAGAAACATAGACAATAGGTGCAGGAGTAGGCCATTCGGCAGTTCGAGCCAGCACCGCCATTCAATATGATCATGGCTGATCATCCTAAATCAGTTCCCCATTCCGGCTTTTTCCCCCTATCCCTTGATTCCGTTAGCCCTATAAGAGCTAAATCTAACTCTCTCTTGAAAACATCCAGTGAATTGGCCTCCACAGGTTCACAACTCTCTGGGTGAAAAAGTGTTTCCTCATCTCAGTCCTAAATGGCCTAACCCTTATTCTTAAACTGTGACCCCTGGTTCTGGACTCCCCCAATATCAGGAACACTTTTCCTGCATCTAGCCTGTCCAAGCCCTTAAGAATTTTATATGTTTTTATAAGATCCCCTCCGGAGTAACTCTGAATGCTGGAGTAACTCAGCGGGGCAGGCAGGCACAAATTACTCCAGCATTTTGTGTTTATCTTTTGTTTAAACCAACATCTGCAGTTCCTTCTTACAGGGTTGTGGGTTCTGTAAATTGTCCCTGGTGTGTAGGATCGTGCTAGTGTATGGGGTGATCACTGGTTGGCACAGACACAGTGGGCAGAGGGTCTGTTCCTGTATCATGCTGTATCTCTCAAAGTCTAAAAACCCCAGGGCAAAGGGCCTTTGTAGCCACGTTAAGACTCGACATTTATAACAACTTTGAAGATGAAGGATACAACATGGCTCCAGAAACATGACAACTCTTGTGAACTGTTTTAGGTTTAGAAAACCAGCGTGGCAACAGGCCCTTCAGCCCATCGAGTCTGTACCGACCAATGATCACCCGGACACTAATTCAATCCTGGACACTGGAAACAATTTACAGAAGCCAATTAGCCGACAAACCTGGAGTGTGGGAGGAAGCCTGAGCACCCGGAGAAAACCCACGCGGTCCCAGGAAGAACGTGCAAATTCCGTTCAGACAAGCATCCGTAGTCGGGATCGAACCCGGGGTCTCTGTCGCTGTGAGGCAGCAGCTCTACCGCTGCGCCACCGTGCCACCCAGCCCATTGCAATCGACTATTCTTGCACGCTTCAGTGTGATCGTGGCTGTGTGATGTAAAGTGGTAAGATTAAACGAGAACTTACCAGTTTGAAGTTTGATCTGTATTTTATGAGGAGTTACGATGAAGGATTACGTGAAGAACCCGTCCAGCACGCATGCGCGACATACTTCAAAGCAGCGGTGTGGAATCACAGGAAACACAACAATTGAAATAAACATAGTAAAGAAAAGGAGAACTAAGATACCAGTTTGATCTCTATAATTGAGGGTGGGAGCGGAGGGCACGTAATCCCTCATCGTAACTCCTCATAAAATACAGATCAAACTTCAAACTGGTAAATTCTCGTTTAATCTTACTATTTTACTTCGGAGTCACGTGAGTGACTACGTGAAGATTTTATAGCTCTGTGATTTCAAACAGTCCATACTTCACTCGCTGCCGAAGTCATCCAAGGGAGGAAGTATGTTATCGTAATGAAACATGAATCTGTTTGTAAGACAACAATGGTATTATTTGACAATAATAACAAAGAAATTAACGCTCCCCCCCCGGGCTTAAATTATATATTTTTTGCAGCGTCTAAAATTCTCTCTGCAATTGAAACAGGTTTTATAATGGCTTGTTGTAGAATGTTAAAAAGTTCTTTCCATGGACCACCCTGCTGTTATCAGAGTAGGTCCAATGGCACATCCATACTGTTTAGCCGCCGACATGGATGCTGCTCTGGTGGAGTGAGATGTGTAATATCGGTAGCCACTCCGGCAGCTCCCAATACCTGTTTGAGCCATCTAGAGATGGTTTGGCTCAGTACCCTGACCCAGTGGCTTACTAGTGGCTGACCCATTGTGCTTGTCGTCTCCCTCGGGAATTTTAGGTTGTGTTGATATTGTAGAAGGTGAGTCATGACACATAACGATGGTCAGGTGGGTACGCACGGAATTCCATAATACGTCCTGAAGTTCCTGGTCTACTCTGTTTTACCAGCTCCTGAATAATGAATGTTATTTGGTCTGATGTTACGGCCATGTTGTCCAGTCTGAGTGGATAAAGGCCTGGACCCTATGCTGAGACTAAGCCATCAGCATGGCCGTATACAGGGTAGCTGCCTCCAGAGTAAGGATCTGGCTGATGGCCATCCCTAGATAAGTCAGGACAACGTTGACATCCCAGATCTTGATATATCTAGGTCTAGGGTTTTGAATAGAAAGTACTTCTCTTTAATTTGGCCACCAGTGGACGAGACCCTATGGCCTGTTCCCCTTGGTGTCTGTCTTAGATAGACTGACAGTACATTTCTAGCGCATTAGATAGTGCTATAGTTCAGGCCTTCATCGTGGTGAAGGTTGGCCAGGAACTCCGATACATAGATTTGGTCGTTTTCTGTTCTTGAGCAGTATGTTCACACTTTCTTATACAGGAGAGATATGGAAGTCGGTGAGATGCTGTTGTCGTGTCCATGGTCCTATTTGACAATCCCAGGTCCAGCAAAAAGTCTTTTTGGAATCTGCAACCCAGTAAGCTTATTCTGTCATGGCATGGGTGACTTTCGCCTGATACAGGGTGGATCAGTAGATCTGGTCCGCTGGGAATGGTCATGGGTTTCAATGACCCTGTCAAGGACCATTGGGAACCATGGCTGTGTAGGCTAGTCGGTACTACCAAAAGTTTGAAGTAAAGTTCATCTGTATTTTGTGTAGTACTTAACTGATGAGGGAGAAAAAAGGGGGGAAAAACATAGAGATTAGTTCCCCCCCAGTTCAGCGGAAATGTATCCATCGCCACTGCCTCAAGGTCTGGCTCCCAAGCGACATATATCGGTACGTGGTGATTCAGTCGGGACGCAAAGAAATCGATATCTAGTGTTCCATATTGCTTTGTAATTTCAGCAAATACTTTGGGGTTTAACATGTCTGCCACAGTATTTAGCTTACCTAGTAGGTAAGTTGCTGATAGCAAAATATGTTTGTCGATACACCATTACCAGATTGTATTGATCAAATTGTCATAAGATATCGATTTTATCCCGCCCATGTGGTTAGTATAGGCCGCCATTGTGATATGTCAAATTGTAAACGAACATGCAAAACGGTGCGTTTTTGAACAATATGCTTTTAACCCATAGAACGCACCCAACATTTCCAACTAGATTTTATGTGCAGTGTCTGTGGTAGTGATGACTCCAGATTAGTCCATCTGCCACCTGTTCTGGATATGGGTTATTGACAAATGATGGAACTGGTACTACGCCAATGTTCTCTTCCCATCATTGTGGGTCTGAAATAGGCAATTTCATGGATCAGTCAAAGTGACCTGTATGTAGTTTAAAACCTTTGCTCTAATGCAGAGGTCCAAGTTAAGTAGCTGATAATGCTGCTACTGTTCCCAATTACTCTTGCCACTTAGTTGAATGGTTGGTTGGTTGTTACCATTTAATTTGTTTTTAGTAGCTAATGCTGCTGAATTAGCTAATTCCATGGTTTTGTCTATTGTTAAATATCTTCGAGATATGCCATGACAACATGTTTCCTTAAGTGTCAGGGCTGATTTAAAAATTTTTAGAAACAGTTTTGGCTCATATTAGCGTATTAATCTATAATTTGTGCTGCCATAGTTACCTCATCCAGGTAATTTCTTAGGTATCTTCGATGATCTTTATGGATGGATACTGAATAGTATGCATCTTTTATTCGATGCCACCATAAAGTATCGTTAGGAATCCATAGTTTGGCAGTTGCAAACGTTTCCCATTAACGTGTGTATACCTGACGAAAGTATTCAATGTGGTTAAGTCAATGATGGTGCGACATTCACCATTTTATTTGGTTTTAGTAAATTTAACACGAATTCCAAAGGTTCATATTTAGACTTCTTTAAGATCCCTTTGTATGTAACTACTCCAATTCAGCTTGACCCTCATGTTCTCTTTTTAGTGCGAGGGTAAACCCCCTTTGGAGTACATGCCGAATTGGTGGCAAGTTTCCTTAAATTCAGTTTATCCTTGAATACTTTTTGGTATATAACTGCCAAGTGTGATAGTTCTTCATGCTTCCACTAACTGGTGTAGTCCCCCCCCCCCCCCCCCCCCCCCGTTAGCAGAATCCCCTCACTTTTTATGTGATGGTGGGAACCAGACCCACCTACCTCCACTGTTGTTTTGGTGGTGTTCATCCTTTGGTTTCTGGTTCCTTGTCTGTCGGGGTGGTGTTGTTGGAGGGTGGCGCATTTTCCATGGGGCCCGCTCTGGGCCCTGTCCCGAAAGACTAGCGGGGAAGGCATGTGGGCCCCGAGCTTTCACCAGTACCATGAAGTAGACGCCTACTGGTGGATGCATAGAGGTACTGCTGTCTGGTTTTTGTGTGGTTTGCTCATTCCAGGTCCTGCCCTCATGAGGCCGAATATCTTGGATTCTTCGTCCAGTTTTTAGGCTTGATTTGGTAATTTTTGCCAGAGAGCAGGATCTGTGGTTCTGAGGTCAGCGTTCTCACAGTCCTGTGAATTTTTGAGGTTGAGGGCAGGTTTCATGGCTTCCTTCCAGAGGTTGCCAATCACATACTGTGCTGTACAGTAGAAACAGGGTGTTTTGCCAAGTCTACCCTGTCTCTGGAATGGGCATGTGAAGTGATAGCCAACGTCAGGGGTATCAATATTGCAATTTTAAGTTTTTGGGTTTAAATGCCCTGCTCAATGTACTTCCAGTAATGGTAGGCACTTTGAGCAAATGCAATTTTGGGGAAGCGTGATAAAGTCCAACGCCTCAATGACGAGTCTGAAGAAGGGTTTCGGCCCGAAACGTCGCCTATTTCCTTCGCTCCATAGATGCTGCTGCACCCGCTGAGTTCCTCCAGCAATTTTGTGTGCCTCAATGACTACCTGTCTTGGAGAGGTTTAAAGGACAGGTAGTAAGCTGGCCACCAGTTTAGGCTGTAACGGCCATCTCGCTCGTGGTGTTGCAACGTAGCGGTTTCTCACACCCAGCAGCTCTTCCTGGTCCTGTACCTCAAGCGTACTCCCGATGTTGTTCAGCCAGTGACCCCTCTTCTTGACCAGCCCAGCCCTGGTCGCCAACGATCCCCCTCTGTTGAGGGAGATGCGATGGCCCGTGCTGTTAGTGCACTGGAGCGGGAGTGTTTGTGCACCCTTGGCGAGCTTGCCCCAGCTCCCGGAGCAAGTCTCGCTGGAGTTTTTGCTCCATGACCCTTTCCCTAAGGCTTGAAAACAGTCACCTTCTCGCTCTCGGGCGGTATTTCTGCAGTGCCGGCTATGCTGAGTGAACCGGCCTGTCGTCTTCCGTGTGCCTGTCTCCAGCCCGTTGCGATTGGTCGCCAACTTGGTCGCCAACTTTGCTCAGGCGGCTGCCTCTGCCGTTCTCGGGCGGCGAGTCTCCTTGTCGGAGTTGTCAGGGATTACCGGCCGGTCTGATTCTTGATTTGCCTCCAGTCCGCTGCTGTTGGTCAGGCAGCGCTAGCGGACTGGGTTCTGCTCGGTATCCGTGATTGTGGACCGCAGCGTGTGCGGTCCAAGTGCCCCCTCTCGCCCCCCCACTGATGGAACGCTCCTGTTTCTGGAATCGAACGGGGGCGGTTTTTCCCTTTGTATTGCTTTGCTCTTTCCAGCTTTCTTAATCTGGTGTACACAAAGAAGAGCAAAGTTTTGTAATTTCGAACCTCTGGGTAAGTACTTACCCGACGGTCCGTTCTTTCAGCTTGTAGCGGGAGCGCCCGTTCTCCCGTTCGTTGCTATTGCACTGCGTGAATGCTCATGTCGCGCATGCGTGCTGGACGGGTTCTTCACGTAGTCACTCACGTGACTCCGAAGTAAAATCAAGAGTTTTACTGGTGTGTGCAAAAAATAAATGTCTTCGGACCGAGGTCCACCTGACAATAAGGCACCATTGAACCACTGAACATCAAGTTGAACTTCCCCTTTATTGTGGAAAAGTGAGACCCTCTGGGGTCACGACATGTTGCCCTGGTCCATCATCTAGAACTGAGAACCAATAGATCCTGTTCACACGCATTGGTCATATCTGTCTGTAAGGAAAATGCGTTTCTGGTTGTCAAAATTATGACTGAAGAAGGGTCTCGACCCGAAACGTCGCCTATTTCCTTCGCTCCATAGATGCTGCCTCACCCGCTGAGTTTCTCCAGCATTTTTGTCTACCTACAATATTCCAATGTCTGTAATGAGGTAGTCGGGAAGGGAATAGGCAACGTTTCGGGCCGAAACCCGAGAGGTTTGTCACAGGTTTTATTTCTATGTTTAAGAAGGAACTGCAGATGCTGGAAAATCAAAAGTGCTGGAGATTCAGCGGGTGCAGCAGCATCTATGGAGGGAATTACTATCCTCAACTACTATCTACATTGAATGGCGGTGCTGGCTCGAAGGGCCGAATGGCCTACTCCTGCACCTATTGTCTATTATCGGGGACCCCCAGACTATCTTTGATCGTATCCTACTGGTTTAACCTTGCACTAAACGTTATTCCCTTATACAATAGACAATAGGTGCAGGAGTAGGCCATTCAGCCCTACGAGCCAGCACCACCATTCAATGTGATCATGGCTGATCATCCACAATCAGTACCCCGTTCCTGCCTTCTCCCCATATCCCCTGACTCAGCTATCTTTAAGAGCCCTATCTAGCTCTCTCTTGAAGGTATCCAGAGAACCGGCCTCCACTGCCCTCTGAGGCAGAGAATTCCACAGACTCACCACTCTCTGTGTGAAAAAGTGTTTCCTCGTCTCCGTTCTAAATGGCTTACTCCTTATTCTTAAACTGTGTGGCCACTGGTTCTGGATTCCCCCAACATCGGGAACATGTTTCCTCCCTCTAGCGTGTCCAAACCCTTAACAATCTTATATGTTTCCATGAGATCCCCCTCATTCTTCTAAACTCCAGAGTGTACAAGCCCAGCTGCTCCATCCACACCATTGATGGAGACAGGGGACAGGGGTGTTCCTCTCCCCCTAAAGTCCACCACTAATTCCTTAGCCTTGTCGGTGTTGAGCTGCAGGAGATTCAGCCCACACCACTCGACAACATTGTTGAACACACCTCTGTGTTCAGCTTCCCTCCCCTCACTGATGCAGCCCACAATTGCAGAGTCAGCAGGAGATGGAGTTATAACCATATAACCATATAACAATTACAGCACGGAAACAGGCCATCTCGGCCCTACAAGTCCGTGCCGAACAACTTTTTTCCCTTAGTCCCACCTGCCTGCACTCATACCATAACCCTCCATTCCCTTCTCATCCATATGCCTATCCAATTTATTTTAAAATGATACCAACGAACCTGCCTCCACCACTTCCACTGGAAGCTAATTCCACACCGCTACCACTCTCTGAGTAAAGAAGTTCCCCCTCATGTTACCCCTAAACTTCTGTCCCTTAATTCTGAAGTCATGTCCTCTTGTTTGAATCTTCCCTATTCTCAAAGGGAAAAGCTGATCCACATCAACTCTGTCTATCCCTCTCATCATTTTAAAGACCTCTATCAAGTCCCCCCTTAACCTTCTGCGCTCCAGAGAATAAAGACCTAACTTATTCAACCTTTCTCTGTAACTTAGTTGTTGAAACCCAGGCAACATTCTAGTAAATTTCCTCTGTACTCTCTCTATTTTGTTGACATCCTTCCTATAATTGGGCGACCAAAATTGTACACCATACTCCAGATTTGGTCTCACCAATGCCTTGTACAATTTTAACATTACATCCCAGCTTCTATACTCAATGCTCTGATTTATAAAGGCCAGCATACCAAAAGTTTTCTTTACCACCCTATCTATATGAGATTCCACCTTCAAGGAACTATGCACGGTTATTCCCAGATCCCTCTGTTCAACTGTATTCTTCAATTCCCTACCATTTACCATGTACGTCCTATTTTGATTTGTCCTGCCAAGGTGTAGCACCTCACATTTATCAGCATTAAACTCCATCTGCCATCTTTCAGCCCATTCTTCCAAATGGCCTAAATCACTCTGTAGACTTTGGAAATCCTCTTCATTATCCACAACACCCCCTATCTTGGTATCATCTGCATACTTACTAATCCAATTTACCACACCTTCATCCAGATCATTGATGTACATGACAAACAACAGTGGACCCAACACAGATCCCTGAGGCACCCCACTAGTCACCTGCCTCCAACCCGACAAACAACCATCAACCATTACCCTCTGGCTTCTCCCATTCAACCACTGTTGAATCCATCTTGCTACTCCTGCATTTATACCCAACAGTTGAACCTTCTTAACCAACCTTCCATGAGGAACCTTGTCAAAGGCCTTACTAAAGTCCATATAGACAACATCCACTGCTTTACCCTCATCAATTTCCCTAGTAACCTCTTCAAAAAATTCAAGAAGATTAGTCAAACATGACCTTCCAGGCACAAATCCATGCTGACTGTTCCTAATCAGACCCTGTTTATCCAGATGCTTATATATATTATCTCTAAGTATCTTTTCCATTAATTTGCCCACCACTGAAGTCAAACTAACAGGCCTATAATTGCTAGGTTTACTCTTAGAACCCTTTTTAAACAATGGAACAACATGCGCCGTACGCCAATCCTCGGGGATTATTCCTGTTTCTAATTACATTTGAAATATTTCTGTCATAGCCCCGGCTATTTCTACACTAACTTCCCTCAATGTCCTAGGGAATATCCTGTCAGGACCTGGAAACTTATCCACTTTTATATTTTTCAAAAGTGTCAGTACTTCTTTTACTTTGAAACTCATAGTATCCATAGCTACTCTACTAGTTTCCATTACCTCACATAATTCAATATCCTTCTCCTTGGTGAATACCGACGAAAAGAAATTGTTCAATATCTCCCCCATCTCTTTTGGCTCTGCAGATAACTGTCCACTCTGTCTCTCCAATGGACCAATTTTACTTCGGAGTCACGTGAGTGACTACGTGAAGAACCCGCTCAGTGCGCAGGCGCGGCATTACGCCAGCAGTGCAACAGCGGCAGCGGGAGCTAGGCACTCCCGCAACAGAGAAACGGACCGTCAGGTGAGTATCCTGAGGTCGGGTTTCTTTTACAGGGGAGCCCCTTTTTCTGCTTGTGTTTTACAGGCAGAGAAAAAGGCTCTGGAACAAAACTGTCCCCCGTTCGAGGAGGAACGTTTCCCGTCGGGGGGAAGGGGGGCAGCAACAGGCGGTAGGAGCGACCCGGTGTTCCTCTATTCCCCGACACCGTGCCGAGCCCAGCCCGCTAGCGGGCTGGATGCATAGCCACCCGAAGAGGCATCCGGCAGGTGTTCCCGATTTGGGACGGGACGTCTCTCCACCCGCACGGGGGGAGAGAGAGCCGCCTGAGCCGCTGGAGCGGTTCACGGAGCAGGTGCCTGCGAGACGCGCTGCTTGAGGGGCGCTCTCGCTACTACAAGGCACAAAAGCTCCAGAAGAAGGCGGTAGGAACATTTAACCGGGCGTTCCGCTATCCCCACACCGCGCCGAAGCCAGTCCCGCTAGTGCCTGAGCTGCGGGCTGGATGTTCAGCCATCCGAAGAGGCATCCGGCCGGTGGCTTCCGACTTGTCGGAGGGGACGTCTCTCCACCCGCAGGGAGAGAGACAGCCGCCTGAGCCGCTGGAGCGGCTCCTGGAGCAGGAGCTCCTGCGAGACACGCTACGTGAGGGGCAGTCTCGCTGGAGGGTTCAGGCATACCCTCCACAGTGCCTAGGCACTGCCCATCGCTTCCTCCTTAGTGTGGTTAGCTTTGGGGTGACCAGTGGCTGGGCTGGTCATGAAGAGGGGTCACTGGCTGAACAATATCGGGAGTATGCTTGAGGTACAGGATCAGGAAGAGCTGCTGGGTGTGGCCGCTATGTGGTTCCACCACTAGCGAGATGGCTTTTCAGTCTCAACTGATGGCCAGCTTACTACCTGTCTTTTCCAAAAAAACTCTCCAAGACAGGTAGCCATGAGGCGTTGGTTTTATCACGCCTCCCCTAAATTGCATTTACTCAAAGTGCCCGCCATTATTGGGGGATACATTGAGCAGCGCATTTAACCTAAATATTTTTAAAATGCATTTGGTACCCTGACGTCGGCTATCATGTCCACCTGCTCATTCCAGAAGGGCAGGGTAGTATGGCAAAACACCTGACCCTACTGTTCAACGGTATACCTCATAACTTCTGAAATGAACTCACAAACCTGCCCTCAATCTATGAAATTAACAGGACTATGAGAACGCCGACCTCATAAGCACAGGTCCTGCTACCTGGCACTTACCAAACCAGTCCTAAAAAACTGGACGAAGTGTTCAAACTATTCGGCACAAGAGGGCAGAGTCTGGAATGAGCACCACACTAAACCAGACAGCAGTACCTCTACGTGTCCACCAGGGGCGTCTACCTCATGGTACTGGTGAAAGCTCGGGGCCTGCATGCCAAACCTGTAGCATTTTAGGCCACGGCCCAGAGCAGGCCCCAGGGGAAAATGTGCCACCCCCCAACAAACATCGTCCCTACAAGAACAAGGAACCAGAAACCGAAGAAAACAACAATGAAGACAGATAAGTATGGTTCCTACCATCACATAAAGGTTAAGGGTTGTACTAACAAGGGGTGGATGAATCACGCCTGGTTAGGAAGCTATCACTCTTGGTAGTTATATACCAAAAAATAAATACAAGGGGAATAGAATTAATATCTTGCCACCAATTCAGCAAGCACCCCAAGTGGTCTACCCTCCCACGATGGTGAATGTCGCACCATCGTTGATAAACCACTTGAGTATTTCACCAGGTATACCCATTCATGGGATTTGTAACTACTACCATGGATCCAAGGATACTTTATGGTAGACATCGACCTTGAAGATGCACACTATTCAGTACCTTCTCATATAAGTTTCGGATATACCGCAATTACCTGGATGGAGTAACCATGATGAGCGTTGCGGCATTTAAGTCAAAGTTATCCAGACTCAACTAGCCCTGACACTTAGAAACATTCCGTCATGGCATGTCTATATATTAACGACAAACTATCCTTGGATACAGCTTTAGCTGCATCGCTTCTCGGCCTTTTGGGCTAAGATCAAGTGTAGTATCTGTTCTTATCAGTTTAATAATCTGATACGTCCCTTATCTAGGGACCATATATTAAATTTAATTTTGGAACAGGGAGATGGAATAGGGGCTTGCTCCGTCCACTCCACGCATCGACCCAGTATTGCAGTGCCTCTGGGAACGGTGCACAAAATATATATCCAGATATTTACGTTGACCATCCACAACGTTGTTATCTGGTATTCATTAAGACTATCAGTCATGGTGCATTAACCACCAATCAACTACGTGGCAAAGTAATTGGGATATAGCAGCATTACCAGCTACTGAACTTTGTACCTTTCCTATGAGCTGAGATACTAGTGTTCAAAACTATCTCCATACCTGTAATATGGGGGCAAATGGATTAATCTGTAGTGCTATCATGGAATTTATCGGCAGGAAGGATTATGGTTGTACACTTCCACCTGTTTTGAGTAACATCTTATGTGTCCTGATGTGTTACTGAGCTTGTAATACTTAATGCCAATATGAATTGACTTAAACATGTTATATATTAACTTACTTAATTCTAGTGAAGCATTTGCTCAGTAATCCACCAAATTTGCATGTTCGTTTATAAGATAACAACATCAGTGGTGGCATATACCAAACCACTTGGGCGGAGAACATCGATATTAGGTGACAATTATTAACAATTGGAAACCGTATGTCGTCAAACATGTTTGACCATCAGTAACTCACCTATCAGGTGAGCTAAATACTGTAAACATACATTTAAACCAAAAATATTTGCTGAAATCACTAAGCAATATGGACACCAGATATCGATTCCTTATATCCAATTAAATCACCACGTACTAACTTACGTCACATGAAACCAATCTCAAGGCAGCGGCAATGGAGACATTCCCGCGTATTGAGGGGTGGGGGGAACCTAATCTCTATGTTTTCCTTTCCTTCTACCTCTTCAATAGGTACTACGGCTTCATCAGTCGGGTACTACGCAAATTACAGTAGACCAAGTCCACAAGCATGGTTCCCAGTGATCCTCGACATGGTCATTAAAAGAATTGCAGAATTGGGAAGACCATTGCTGTGCTTGGATCAGGAGCACTATCAACCTGATGACAGCATTCCGTCGCATATCCTAGGGAACATACCTGAGGAGCATCAAGAAATGGTACACTGTTTCCAAAACAGGAATTACACATTCAACTATAACAAAAAACTGTACTGGAGCTCCTGGCAGGTCTTCACCACAATGAAGGACATGTTCTGTTAGCCTACTCAACTTGGGTACCGCTCACTGGTGATCAGATACAGGAGAGGTATATCAATCCATTCCCCAGAAATAGGTACACCCAAATTGGGATGTCAGTGAAATCCTGACATACCTTAGGGGATGATCACCAGCCAGGTCACTCACCCTGGAACAGCCTACCCTGAAGATGGACATGCTGGTGGCCTTACATCAACACAAAGAGCCAGCTCTCCCATCTCCTGCGATGGGACAACATGGTTATAACACCAGATAGTGTCACATGCCCATTCAAGGGTTGGCCAAACAGAACAGACCAGGAACATCAGGTCCAGTCATGAAATTCCGGGCATACCCACCTGAACCACGTTTTATGTGTCATGACCCACTTAGAGATCGACACAATAAGGAATACCGAGGGAGAGGAAAAAGCCTTATGGGTCAGCCACAGGAAACCTCATGGTCGGGTGACGAGCTAAACTATCTCTAGTGGCTCAAGCAGGTACTGGGAGTTGCTGGAGTAAATACTAACGTGTATAAAATCTTATTCCACCAGAACAGCTTCCACGTCAGTAACTAAGAGGATGGACGAGCCTATGGACCACATCCTGGCTACTGCAGGGTGGTCTAGGGAGTATACGTTCCAAACTTTTATAACAAACCACTGACAGAACCTGTATCGTTTGCAGAAAAAGAATCTGCAAAAAATATATAATTTAAGCCCGGGGGAGCAATTGGTCTTGTTGTTGTTAATAACACCATTATTGTTTTTACAAACAGATTCATGGTTGATTACGATAACATACTTCCTCCCTCGAATGACTTCGGCAGCGAGTGAAGTATGAACTGTTACACGGTTTGAAATCACAGAGCTTTGAAGTCTTCACGTAGTCACTCACGTGACTCCGAAGTAAAATAGTAAGATTAAACGAGAACTTACCAGTTTGAAGTTTGATCTGTATTTTATGAGGAGTTACGATGAGGGATTACGTGCCCTCCGCTCCCACCCTCATTATATGGATCAAACTAATAAATTGATGTCTCCTTATCTTTACTATGTTTACTTCAAATAACTGTGTCTATCTGTGATTCCACACCGCTGCTTGGAAGTATGCCGCGCCTGCGCACTGAGCGGGTTCTTCACGTAATCCCTCATCGTAACTCCTCATAAAATACAGATCAAACTTCAAACTGGTAAGTTCTCGTTTAATCTTACTATTTTATCCCTCGTTATCCTTTTGCTATTAATATAGCTGTAGAAACCCTTTGGATTTACTTTCACCTTACTTGCCAAAGCAACCTCATGTCTTCTTTTAGCTTTTCTAATTTCTTTCTTAAGATTCTTTTTACATTCCTTATACTCCTCAAGCACCTCATTTACTTCATGCTGCCTATAATTATTGTAGATCTCCCTCTTTTTCCGAACAAGATGTCCAATTTCCCTTGAAAACCATGGCTCTTTCCGATTTTTACTGTTTCCTTTCAACCGAACAGGAACATAAAGATTCTGTACTCTTAAAATTTCCCCTTTAAATTGTAAAGACTCGTCAAACACGAGATGTCTTCACTACTAGTTTATTATAAACATTGGCATAATACACACACTGTGCCCTAGCTGTCCGTGGTCTGTCACTGGAGCTAGAGAGGGAGACTCTGCGGGTACTCAGGGCTGCTGGTGAGGTGGCGAAAGTTCCAGTAGGCAGCGAAGGCGCGGAACTCCGCACTCGAGAATTGGCCGCCGTTGTCAGACTGCAAAGTCACAGGAGAGCCAAAGGTCGCAAAGTGGCGGCGCAGCTTCCCGATGACAGCAGCAGATGTGAGGGAGGGCAGCTGATCCACCTCGAACCAGCTGGAGTAGGAGTCCACAAGGACCAGGAAGTGCTTGCCACGCCACTCAAAAATGTCAGTGGCGACCGACATCCACGGCAGGTCGGGGGCAGGCCGTTGCAGGAGCGGCTGGCGTTGCTGATGGGGAGCGAGGCTATTGCAGGTTGAGCAAGCGGAGGCCCTCTCTCTGATGTCCTGTGCCATGCCGGGCCAATAAAACTGGCTCTGGGCCTGGGACAGAGTGGCCTCGGCCCTGGGATGGCCGCTGTGGGCAGTTTGGAAATAGTGGTCCCGCAACGCAGCAGGCACCACGACCTTGTGGCCCTTCACCACCACGCCGTCGTGCAGCACAAGTTCATCCCGGACTAGGAAGTAGGGCGCAGCGACATCCGGCAAGGATGAGCGACGGTCAGGCCAGGCACGACGGATGACGTCCGCAAGCTGTTGCAGGGCAGGATCCTTGGCAGTGTGCTGATTCAGGGACTGCATCTGCTGGGAAGGCACAATATTAACGTTTAACACCATCAGGTCAGACGATTCGTATGGGTGTCGGGCAGTGGACGCCAGCGGTGCGCGGGACAGCGTGTCGGCCACAAACATGTCCTTGCCCTTGCGGTACACGACCCGAAACGTGAAACGCTGGAGCTGCAGCATCATACGCTGCAGGCGGGAAGAGGCAACGTGGATCGGCTTATTCAGGATCGTGACCAGCGGCTGGTGGTCGGTCTCAATAGTGAAGGTGTTGCCCAGAATGTAGTCCTTGAACTTCGAGCAGGCAAACACCACGGCAAGGAGCTCCTTCTCGATCTGAGCGTAACGCTGCTCAGCAGGGGTCATGGTGCGGGAAGCGTAGGAGACAGGCAGCTGCAGGCCGTCGTAGAGCTGCAGGCAGGCGGCACCGAGACCGAACTTCGAGGCATCGCAGGTGAGGACGATGGGGCGCTTCAAGTCGAAGAACTTGAGAGTAGGGGTGCGAACCAGCTGGGACTTCAGGGCTTCGAAAGCCGTCTGATGGTGCGGGAACCAAACCCAGGCAGTGTCCTTCTTGGTCAGTTCCCTCAGGGGTGCACTCAGCTCACTGAGGTCGGGAATGAATTTCCCCAGGTAGTTCACCATGCCCAGAAAGCGCTGCAGACTGGGCACGTCGGCCGGAGCGGGCATCCCCGAGACCGCAGCTGTCTTCTGTGGGTCTGGCTTCAGACCCTCAGCCGTGAAGACGTGGCCCACGTATGTGACCTCCGGGACGCAGAAACGGCACTTCTTGGGGTTAAGTTTGAGGTTGACCTCACGAGCCCTATCCAGGACTTGGCGGAGGTGGAGGTTGTACTCTGTACTCTTAAAATTTCCCCTTTAAATGTCCTCCATTTCTCTTCTACATCCTTCCCATAAAACAAAATGTCCCAGTTCACTCCTTTTAAATCATTTCGCATCTCATCAAAGTTAGCCTTTCTCCAATCAAAAATCTCAACCCTAGGTCCAGTTCTGACCCTCTCCATAATTATATTGAAACTAATGGTATTGTGATCACTGGACCCGGAATGCTCCCCAACGCATACCTCCGCCACCTGTCCCGTCTCATTTCCTAACAGGAGGTCCAACACTGCCCCTCCTCTAGTAGGTACCTCTATGTATTGCTGCAAAAAACTATCCTGCACACATTTTACAAACTCCAAACCATTCAGCCCATTTACCGAATGTGTTTCCCAGTCTATGTGTGGAAAGTTGAAATCTCCCACAATCACTACTTTGTGCTTACTACTAATATCTGCTATCTCCTTACATATTTGCTCTTCCAATTCTCGCTCCCCATTTGGCGGTCTATAATACACCCCTCTAAGTGTTGCTACCCCTTTCCCATTTCTCAGTTCCACCCAAATAGCCTCCCTAGATGAGCCCTCCAATCTATCCTGCCAAAGCACTGCTGTAATATCTTCCCTGACAAGCAATGCAACACCTCCACCTCTTGCCCCTCCAATTCTATCACACCTGAAGCAACGAAATCCTGGAATATTTAGTTTCCAATCACAGCCCTCTTGCAACCATGTTTCACTGATCGCCACAACATCATACTTCCAGGTGTCTATCCAGACTCTAAGTTCATCCACCTTTCTTACAATGCTCCTAGCATTAAAATATGCACATTTAAGAAAACCCCCGCCTCTTATTCTCTGTTTATTTCCTTTTTCTTCTTTCTCCTCTTGTGTCCGAGTGCTTCCCTTTTCTGCTTCCTGCCTCCCATTCTGTCTACTAGCTTTCTCTATTTGAGTCCCTCGCCCCAACCATTCTAGTTTAAAGTCTCCCCAGTGACCTTTGCAAATTTCCCCGCCAGGATATTGGTCCCCCTCGGGTTCAAGTGCAACCCATCCTTTCTGTACAGGTCCCACCTTCCCCAAAAGAAGTCCCAATGATCCAGA
>NC_045973.1:2630000-2716925 GCF_010909765.2 Amblyraja radiata | reverse complement strand
GCAAAAAGTCGTAGCGTCTTTCTGGTCGCCGCTAAATTTTCAACACGTTGAACATTTTTCGGCGACAGTGGGTTTGACGCCAATGAGCGTAGCTTGACTTCTCCTGACGTAGATGCTGTCGTAGGTTGGCCGCCAGGATGACGTACGTTGTCGACGGTTTTTCGGCTACCTGCTATGACTATGACAGTCGCTGGTTGACACATCACCAAGTGGGTTTATCGTTGTCACGTGTATCGAGATAGAATGAAAATTTTCTGTTTGCGTGCGTCCAAATTAAATCAGCTAATGCCATTCATGAATACAATCAAGGCAAACGCAGGCAGGTGGGACTAGTGTAGATGGGACATCTTGGTCGGTGTGGGCAAGTTGGGCCGAAGGGCCCGTTTCCACGCTATTTCGCTCTATGACTCTAGGAAGAGCAAAGCGAAAGGTACCAGAGTGCACAATATAATTTCTTAGCATTATAGCCCAACAGTTCCAGGGAAAAAGTGCAATGGGGTAGGTTGGAAGACCGGCAATAGTTGTTGTCCAAAGATATCAAGGTTAATTAGCCACTGTAAGTTGCCCTTGGTGTGAAGATCAGTGGTAATATCTAATATGGGGGGTGGGTATTGAGGGGAAGATGGGGAGCATGAAATAGTGTGGGGTAGGATTAATGTCAGTGGGAGCTTTAAGGTCAGCAAGGACTTGATGGGCCAAAGAGCCTCTTTCTATTCTGTGTAGCAGTATTTGGATAGATATTACTGGGTATATTGAATCTAAGCCACCAATAGACAATAGGTGCAGGAGGAGGCCATTCGGCCCTTTGAGCCAGCACCGCCATTCAATGTGATCATGGCTGATCATCCCCAATCAATACCCCGTTCCTGCCTTCTCCCCATATCCCCTGACTCCGCTATTTTTAAGAGCCCTATCTTGCTCTCTCTTGAAAGTATCCAGAGAACCGGCCTCCACCGCCCTCTGAGGCAGAGAATTCCACGGACTCACAACTCTCTGTGAGAAAAAATGTTTCCTCGTCTCCGTTCTAAATGGCTTACTCCTTATTCTTAAACTGTGGCCCCTGGTTCTGGACTCCCCCAACATCGGGAAGATGTTTCCTGCCTCTAGCGTGTCCAAGCCCTTAATAATCTTATATGTTTCAATGAGAACACCTCTCATCCTTCTAAACTCCAGAGTGTACAAGCCCAGCTGCTCCATTCTCTCAGCATATGACAGTCCCGCCATCCCGGGAATTAACCTTGTAAACCTACGCTGCACTCCCTCAATAGCAAGAAACACCAAGTGCTGGACTAACTCAGTGGGTCAACAGCATCTATGAAGAACATGGATAGGTGTAATTTCGAGTCGAGACCTTTCTGCAGAGTTACTGACCTGCTGAGTTACTCCGGCATTTTAAATTAGTTTTTGTCACGTGTACTGAGGTACAGTGGAAAGCTTTTGTTGCGCGCTATCCAGTTAGCGGAAAGACAATGCATGCTTGCAGTCGGGCCATTCACAGTGTACGGATATATAATAAGGGAATAACGTTTAGTGTGAGATTTTGTGTCTTTTTTGTAAACTAGCATCTGCAGTTCCTTCTTACGTTGAATCTGACCAGACGCTAAAATCTAAATGCTCGCAGAACAAGCTTCATATCAAACTTTTAAAGATATACAGTTTTTATTGACTCTCAGAGTAAATTTATTTCTTATGTTGCAGGACAATGGAAGAACAGTTTCAGGCTTCCGATATGAAGGTAAGGATGTTAATAAATAGCATAAACCCTCTTACCTGCCAACCAGCCACGGTGGTGCAGCGGTAGAGTTGCTGCCTCACAGCGCCAGAGACGCGGGTTCGATCCTGACTCTGGGTGCTGTCTGTACGGAGTTTGCACGTTCTCCCTGTGACCTGCGTGGGTTTTCTCCGAGATCTTCGGTTTCCTCCCACACTCCAAAGACTACAGATTTGCAGGTTAATTGGCTTGGTGTAAATGTAAAAACTGTCCCTAGTGGGTGTAGGATGGTGTTAGTGTGCGGGGATCGCTGGTCGGCACGGACCCGGTGGGCTGAAGGGCCTGTTTCTGCGCTGTATCTCTAAACAAAACTAAACAAAAACACTGTCCTCGCTGCTCCCACTCTTGTTGCTCTCTCCGGACGCCTCCAACTGCGGGAGGATGGTCATCTCACTGTCATCTTGACCGTGCCAGCGGCACAAGGCACCGTCGTTGTCCAAAGTCCCCGCACACGTTGTTGCACCAGTGGTCAGAAGGTGTCGCGTGTACCGAGGTACAGCAAAACGCATTGTTCTGCACCCTATACAATCTGATCCGATGCCATTAAAGATAGACACAGAGTAACGTTGGAGTAACTCAGCGGGTCAGGCAGCATCTGTGGAGAACATGGATAGGTGATGTTTCACAGAGTGCTGGAGTAACTCAGCGGGTGCAGCAGCATCTATGGAGCTAAGGAAATAGGCAACGTTTCGGGCCGAAACCCTTCCGGGTTTCAGCCCGAAACGTTGCCTATTTCCAGAAGTGTTTCAGCCCAAAACGTTGCCTATTTCCTTAGCTCCACAGATGCTGCTGCACCATAACTCAGCGGGTCAGGCAGCGTCTGTGGAGAACATGGATAGGTGACGTTTCACAGAGTGCTGGAGTAACTCAGCGGGTCAGGCAGCATCTGTGGAGAACATGGATAGGTGATGTTTCACAGAGTGCTGGAGTAACTCAGCGGACCATACAGGCGACATGTCGCGGGGTGACGCCTGTACGGTTGTGAGTCGTCGCCCAAAGAGTCGTGTCTTTTTCTGGTCGCCGCTGGATTTTCAACATGTTGAACATTTTCGGTGACCTGCTGCGACTATGACGGGTGCCGGCAGTCGCCGAAAAAATCACTTAAAGTGGGACAGGCCCTTAACGGTAAAACCCTCACCATATCGTCATTGAAATCAGGTCATGAAGCACACTGTCCTGAACTTCCTCACAGAAATTGTGTTTGATGGGACTTGCTTTCATTTTATTCCACCTGGATTGCATGTGCAAACTTATGGAAATGGATCAGGTGCAGGCAGAGGAGATTAGACAATAGACATTAGGTACAGGAGTAGGCCATTCGGCCCTTCGAGCCAGCACCGCCATTCAATGTGATCGTGGCTGATCATCCCCAATCAGTACCCCGTTCCTGCCTTCTCCCCATATCCCCTGACTCCGCCATTTTTAAGAGCCCTATCTAGCTCTCTCTTGAAAGCATCCAGAGAACCTGCCTCCACCGCCCTCTGAGGCAGAGAATTCCACAGACTCACAACTCTCTGTGAGAAAAAAGTGTTTCCTCGTCTCCGTTCTAAATGGCTTACCCCCCCCCCCCCCCCCCCCCCCCCCCCGTTGGATCGGGAGGCATGAGAACTTGGTTATCCTGTCATTTAAAAGTTTGTTCTTTTTATAGCCAGTCCACTTCAAATAAAAGCAGACCATAAATTCTGACTAAACTAACACAGGATCTACAGACAGGATTTGCCTGAGGGTTCCCTCTGTTTCCGATTGCACTCTGCAGGAATCGGGAAGAACCCACTCCCAGTTTAACTAAAACCACACTCTGCAGGGCAACCCTTAATCTCCCCCCCATTTGATGCATCTTAGTTTGCAGTAAGTTCACTTAGTTCCTAAGCAGGTAGCAGACCCAGCATTGACTTCTATTCCAGCCCTGTAATCTACAGACACATTCTACAGGGCAGAATTATAACCACAATGCACAGTTGAAACTGGTTACTGCATCACAGTATGTTATGGCCAACTGCTCTGTCTCCGACCGGAAGGCACTGCAGAGGGTGGTGAAAACTGCCCAACGCATCACCGGTTCCTCGCTCCCCTCCATTGAGTCTGCCCAAAGCAAGCGATGTCTGCGGAGGGCGCTCAGCATCGCCAAGGACTGCTCTCACCCCAACCACAGACTCTTTACCCTCCTCCCATCCGGGAGGCGCTACAGGTCTCTCCGTTGCCGGACCAGCAGGTCCAGGAACAGCTTCTTCCCTGCGGCTGTTACACTACTCAACTCTGCACCTTGGTGATTCCTCACAGAAATTGCGTTTGATGGGACTTGCTTTCTTTTTATTCCATCTGGACACCCGCCTGGACACTCCTTACCCCAGTGACTGATCTGCCCCCCCCCCACCCCCCACCCCCCCCCCCCCCCCCCCCCCCCCCCCCCCCCGAAAATTGCACCACTGCTACTGTATATACATATATATATTTTACTGTTCCATTATTCTATGTTCGCTCTTCTGGGTGAGATGCTAACTGCATTCCGTTGTCTATGCACATTGACAATAAAGTTTGAATCAGAATCTGTTTGTTGGAAGTCGAGGTTGTGATTTTCTTGTGGGTGCAACTAGCCAGCATGTGTTTGAGGGGAGCTGTGTTCGTCCACTCTGAGGCAGAGTTACGGCATCTGTTTCTCAAGATACCTGCTGTTTCGCATCTACACAAGGCAAGCAGGTTGCCTGGATTCAAACCACGTTTCCCTTATTTCGGTAGCAAAGAACATTCATTGAAACTTTGATCCTAATTACTGAAGTGTTCTCTTCCCGTGAGTGTTTACTAGCTATCCACGAAATGACAGCAAGTGCTATTGTTGTATGCAGATTTTGTAGATGGATTAGTTGGCAAGCTCACCTTCTCTTGGCCGAATCCCTTGGGAAATAGGCAACGTTTCTGGGCCGAAACCCTTTCGGGTTTCGGCCCGAAACGTTGCCTATTTCCTTCGCTCCATAGATGCTGCTGCACCCGCTGAGTTTCTCCAGCATTTTTGTTCACCTTCTCTTTAGTTTAACTTAGAGATACAGCACGGAAACAGGCCCTTCGGCCCACTGAGTCCGCGCCGACCAGCGATCCCCGCACACTAACACTACCCTACACACACTAGGGACAATTTTACATTTTATACCAAGCCAATTAACCTACGAACCTGCACGTCTTTGGAGTGTGGGAGGAAACCGAAGATCTCGGAGAAAAACCCACGCAGGTCACGGGGAGAACATGCAAACTCCGTACAGACAGCACTCGCAATCAGGAACGAACCCGGGTCTCTGGCGCCGTGAGGCTGCAACTCTACCGCTGCGCCACCGTGCCGCCCTCCGAAGGCGACTCCGGACTGTCAAAGCTGCCACAGCCAGACATAAAAACTGCTATTTTTTCCACGAGTAGTAGCTCTACTCAACAACCAAAAATCTGTAGCCTCCTTTTGCTCTGGTATTTTATTTCATTCACATGTTTAATCGATAATGTTTTATTAATAATGTTTTATGTGTCATTCCTAACTGTTACTGCATGTCATGTTGTCACTTGCGGGCGGAGCACCAAGGCAAATTCCTTGTATGTGAACACTTGGCCAATAAACTTATTCATTCATTCTTGTGCGTGGTGGTGGAAAGATTGGTGGAAACAGGGCTGTGAATGCTCTCTCCTTGACCCCAAATAGTTAGATGACACATATAACATATGACAATTACAGCACGGAGACAGGCCATCTCGGCCCTTCTAGTCCATGCCGAACACTTACTCTCACCTAGTCCCATCTACCTGCACTCAGACCATAACCCTCCATTCCTTTCCCGTCCATATACCTATCCAATTTATTTTTAAATGATAAAATCGAACCTGCCTCCACCACTTCCACTGGAAGCTCATTCCACACAGCTACCACTCTCTGAGTAAAGAAGTTCCCCCTCATGTTACCCCTAAACTTCTGTCCCTTAATTCTCAAGTCATGTCCCCTTGTTTGAATCTTCCCTACTCTCAGTGGGAAAAGCTTATCCACGTCAACTCTGTCTATCCCTCTCATCATTTTAAAGACCTCTATCAAGTCCCCCCTTAACCTTCGATAACTATGACGTTGAGGATAACTAATTCTGTTGTGTTTTCTCCAGACTGTTCATCGCTTGGCGAGGTGAAAGGCCAGCATGCTATTGACCGTGTGGGTGGGTTCTGCTTCAGCCAGTTTCTACAGGGAGACAGGGTGGACGTGCGATTTCAATGGACCCCAGGCCCCTTGGGTAAGTCAGGATCTGGGTAGAAGCAGCCGTTCCACAGAGCTCTTCCTGTTTTCATTAGCCATAGTGTGAAATGAGCGATTTGAACAGCAGGCAGTGAAGAAAGCGAATGGCACGTTGGCCTTTATAGCAAGAGGAATCGAATATAGGAGCAAAGAGGTCATTCTGCAGTTGTACAGGGCCCTAGAGAGACCACACCTGGAGTATTGTGTGCAGTTTTGGTCCCCTAATTTGAGGAAGGACATTCTTGCTATTGAGGGAGTGCAGCGTAGGTTTACAAGGTTAATTCCCGGGATGGCGGGACTGTCATATGCTCGGAGCGGCTGGGCTTGTTCGAAGGGCCGAATGGCCTCCTCCTGCACCTATTTTCTATGTTTCTACGGGCTCCAGCCACGGGCCCCACAGACCCAGGGGTCGGCCGCGGGCTCTGTCGACTCGCGAGGCCTCGCCTTCTCCACGGCCTCCCGTGAGGCGCGGAAAGGTCAACCCTCGACCTTTCCTTCAGCTTACTCAATGTCAACAAGTCAGCAAATGTAGAGTTTGCAGAAATCGGTCGAGTTACTGACGCATTTGGCGATCTTCATTCCAATTAAAACAACTTTTGTTGGCTCATGGATTGGTTGGGTGGGAAGCAGCTGCTGAGGGTATAATCCCCGCTCTGGTCCCTGGTTTGTTGACTGTCTTTAGTTCCCCTCACTGTGAAACAAAACCTGCTCTCACACACAGTGGTTCATGTAATAATCCTAGCCACGTTACAGATAACAGACAATAGACAATAGGTGCAGGAGTAGGCCATTCGGTCCTTCGAGCCAGCACCGCCATTCACAGTGATCATGGCTGATCATCCACCATCAGTTGTCGGGTGGCAGCAAACTTTGATACTGCAGGAGGCATTAGGACAGGCGAGGAAAGGTTTGTTTTTTTAATTTATTTTATTTATTTATTTATTAGAAGTAGACATATTATACAATGTAGTTACATATTATAGTAGAAAAAAAACTATTCATATACATCAGTCATACATTATTAAAATTTTCCATTATCAATTACTTCTGCTTCTAGTATTTTTATTTTTTATAGAAAGCGAGAAAAAGAGAGGGTAGAAAGTTACAAATAAAAAAGAAAGCAAAAGAAAACACAACAGAAAAACAAGGGAGGTGGAATGGGTTACCTGTAATACATCAATGGAGATAGGTTCGTAGGTTATAAAGTATAGAGTATAGTTTTTCATCTGTTCCTGAGTTCAAGTTTCAGCTGGGTCCTCGTGCTGTGCCAATCTATCCCTTCAGATAGTTAATGAATGGAGCCCAAATTTTATGGAAAAGATCTTGTTTGTCTATTAAGACAAGTCTAATTCTTTCTAAGTATAGGGTCTCCGACATTTCCGTAATCCACATTTTGATTGTGGGGGTTGTAGGGCCTTTCCAAAATTTTAATATTAATTTTTTTCCGGTTATTATACTGTAATTGAGGAAGTTTCTTTGGTTTGTTGTGAGTGTTAGGCTTTGTTCTGATATTCCAAGTATTATTAATTTTGTGTCTGGGTCCAGTTTTGTATTAATAACTTTTGAAGTTATTTCAAAAATATCTGTCCAGAAATGTTTAAGTTTTATACAGTTTGCAAACGTATGTGTTAAATTAGCCTCTAAATGTAGACATTTATCACAAATAGGAGAGATTTGTGGGAAGATTCTATTTAGTTTTATTTTAGAGAAGTGTAGTCTATGTAAGACCTTGAATTGTATTAAAGTATGTCTGGCATTTAATGAACATTGATGTATTTGTTGTAAACTTTCGTCCCACATATCTTTCGTGATAGGATGACCTATTTCAATTTCCCATTTGTATCTATGTGGTTCGGTCGGTGGTACCTCGTTATTTAGTAGGGTGTTATAAATATAAGCTATTAGTTTTTCAGTATTAGGATGCTTGTTCAGACACTCATCAAGAATTTCTGATTCCCTATTCCTGTAGACTTGTGTATTAGATTTAACATAATCTCTAATTTGTAGATATCTGAAAAAATTATTTGAGTGCAGTCCATAATTCAGTTGTAGCTCTTGAAATGAAAGAAAAGTACCTTTCCCATAAAGATGTCCTATATTTTTGATTCCATGATTTTTCCATTGTGTGAAACCTTTGTCCATAAAGGATGATTTGAACAAAGGATTATTTACAATGGGAAGGCAGAGTGGTATATTATTCAATTTTAAATCTTTTTTTATTTGTTTCCAAATTCGTATTCCACTATGTATTATGGGGTTTTCTTTATAGGTTTTTTTGTGCTGTTTTGTGGGGGCAAATATGATCGGTCCAATTTCAAAAGGTAGACAGTCTTCCTTTTCCATCATTAGCCAATCTGGTTGTTGGTCCATTTCTTCCAGCCAAAAATTCATGTTTTTAATACGGACTGCCCAAAAATAAAATAAGAAATTTGGCAAAGCCAGACCTCCATTTATCTTTGATTTACATAAAGGTTTGTTGAAAGGTCTTGAGGAGCTTCCTAATGATGGAAGCCACCAAGGACCAAGGGCGATTTTGAACTAGTATTAGGGTTATTAATTAATTGACTTAGTGGTTTATTTTTCTATTATCACTGAGCACTGTGTTTGCAGGTGTTGATTCACGTTTTTCTCTCACATCAGTTGTTTCGACAATAATCGACCAGGCACCGGGGTCACTTTAAACGTACGTTTATTGAGCAGGAGTCTCCACACAGGTTTAACAACCTAGCAAAGAGTCCAGCTGACTGCCCTTAATTGCAATGCTTTATATACATTAATGCCACCGTTTAGCCCCCTCCCACATTACCCAAACAATCGACAGACCTGTACACAATGGTCATGATAACAGGTACGTACACAATGGGAGATGTTAATTAGTGGAACAATACTAGAGCTAAGACAGGGACATTTCTCAGACATTCGGGAGCCAGCGGTTTGCATATTCTTCAGCCTTCTGAAACTCAGCCACCTCAATCAGACGAGTGCGGGGAAGCTCAAAGTTGCGAATATGCAGCATCAGCAGGATAATGTGTATTTCTCAGGATCACAACTTCCTGAGGCCTGCAGCCACATAGTCAGCAACTTTGGTGAGCAGACATTTTAAGTTTCAACCCAGTTCACCTGACCTCCATTTTCCCTTCACATAACCATTTTACAGTGCTGATTCAAGATTTACATTCACATTCCCCCCTTTTGCCATTTTTATGGCAACACTCATAGTCCATTTAAAAGTCCCATTCGCCGAATCTCGTAACCTTCTAGTTCCCTGGCCAAGGCTTCTTGGACCGTCCGACCCTTGTCCCCCAATTCTCCTTCCTCACTCACTTCATCGTTGTCGCTGTCGTTGGGGAATGGTAACAGTTTCTCCTGCTCACGCTGTAAGATCATTATTCGTACAGAATTTTTAGTTTCCTCGGGGGTGGTCCCCAAGCCCAATAAGGCCACCATTAATCGGGCTATGATACATTTCACAATGGCAATCCCCACAAATAAGCAAGTAACTACTATAGCAGCATAGATGGCCATGCTGATAACCCAGTTGTATAATCCCCCAAATTCCCACTTCCCCCATCCCTGGTGTTCATTTATTCCATCCAAAAAGGTGGTAATCTCTTTCTGGTGATGTGTGATGTTGCTAGTCCTGTCTTGAACCCCCATCATACATTTCCCTTTTATGACGGTACAAGTCCCCCCTTCTCTAGCCAATAAGTAATCGAGCGCATATCTATTTTGTAGGGAAAACATCCTCATTTCGGCCATCTGGGTTTTTACTGCCTCCAAGGCTCCAGATGTTGCATTGCCCAGAATTGCCAGGCCGCAAACAAGGTAATTTCGGTTCTTGGCTGCTTCACCTCCACCTACTCCTCCCATGGTTAGCATGCTTAATAATCCCCATCCGATGGCATGTCCGTGGGTAGCTCCCCTGACTCCTGGATTTCTCCATTGCGCGCAAAACTCGGCTGACACTGTCCTTCGACGAACCCGAGCCATGGGTCTAGTCCATTGCTCGGGACAAGGTACCGTGGTTGGCACCAATGCTCCAACTGCCACGTTCTTGGGGAAAGGGGGTTTTAGGACATTGGTTCCTTTCCCATTAAAGAAAAAGTAATATCCTTCCACCGTATATAATGATCCATTACAGCCCCTTCGAGTATTAATGACTTCTCCCCCTCCAGACCAGTCCCTCCACGCTTCACCGATCCCATTGCTATAACTGGGGATTGGCAGGTGATGGGATCCTACTGTCAGATGGGTCCCGTTAGCCCATCCACACAACAACTGAAATCCAGCATTTACAGGGATACAGTCCTTAGACACATTACATTGAACTCCATTATAGGTAAGGTTACACGTGGAGCCGTGAACGGGCCCTTGCAGAGCGCAAGTGAGGTTATTTTTAACATTTATGACTATACACCCGTGTCCTTGGTTACTAAAACAATTTTCATATTGCCTGTTGTCATTATTGGTGGTGAAGTTACATGGCCTAGCTGGTGCTCTTGACGCCATCCTAGATCCATTATAGCAATTGTCGTAGGAGTGATTATTGTTCTTAGGTAGCGGTAAGCAGTTGGCCGGTGGAGCAAGAAGCATATCATAGTCGATGCTGACGGGCTTGACAGGGACCATTTCTTTTCCCTGGCACTTCACCAATCGTTCGGTTCTGCCCCATGCAGGGGATGGGGTAAACAGGGAGGTAACTGATGTCATTTGTGGATAACAAACCACCTGCCCCTTCCCGAATAGCTCGTTGTGTGCCTGGATGAATAAATTGGAGTCTTCTCGTTCCCCTCTCTTTCCTCGTTCGTTCCGTCCATGTTCAGGCTTTGTCCATTTCCAGCCAAAACCGATTAACCCTGCAGTGGTCACCACTAATATGAATGCCACAAAGACCCTCATCTCAGCGATTTATTTCGTATCTGTGAAGACAAGGGAGGGAAAAAGAAAAGAACGTGCAATTTCATGGCCAGAAATTAATTCGTGCCCTGCTTCCCGTGGACTGGATCCCCCTCCCTGACCTTGACCTCCCCCCTTTGCTTGGTGTCACCAACCACTTTGCAATGGTGCAAATGCACCCATGCCGATCGTCCTTCTACCTTTACCGCGGTGGGGGTGGTGAGGAGAACCTGGAAGGGGCCCAACCATCAAGGAGAAAGGGTGTCCTTACGAACCCAATTCTTAATCAACACATAAGAGCCCGGGGTGATCCGTCCATTAACGGGAAAATCTATGTCGCCCACATAAGCGGCCTTGACCTCCCCATGAATCTCACGCAGGGCCCTTGTAAGGGCAAGGACGTAAGATACCATCTCCTCCGTCATGTGATGCAATGTCATTGTGGCCGGGATAATGTCTGTCCAGGGGGTGCGCAGAGGTCGGCCATAGATGATCTCTGCAGGAGACAACCTTGTCTTCCCTGCGGGAAGGACTCTGATCTGAAACAAGGCAACAGGCAACATTTTAACCCATGTGGAGCCTGATTGGTCCACCAGCTTGGCAAGCTTGGTCTTCAGGGTCTGGTTCAAGCGTTCCACCATTCCTGCAGCCTGTGGGCGATAAGCACAATGCAGCCGCTGAGTTACTCCCAGCTGTCGGCACAATTCTTTATTGATAGCGGCAATAAAGTGAGGGCCGTTATCTGAACTGATGGTATTTGGAACCCCAAATCGAGGAACAAACTGCCGTAATAAAATAGACACCACCGTAGAAGCAGTACAATCAGTGGTGGGAAAGGCTTCAATGCATCTAGAAAACACATCAACAATAACAAGTACATGTTTATAACACTGACACTTAGGCAAATCAATAAAATCCATCTGTAAGGTTTCAAACGGAGCAGTAGGTAATGGAGTACGACCTGTCTGGCAGACAACTCCTTTACCTGGGTTGTGTGTCGCACAGGTGAGGCACCGTGCGCTAGTTTGTGCTGCCAAAACCTTAAGTCGAGGATGCCACCATGCCTGTAAGAGAGCGTCTACTAGCAGGGTGGCCCCACAGTGAGTGGCTAGATGTAGGCAATCAATGACCCAGGTCGCTAACTGGTCTGTCATACAGGTCTGTCCGGCCGGCGTGAGCCACAGTCCAGAGTCAGCCTTCCGACAGCCCAGCTGCTCCCATTCTATTATAACATTAGCAGAGGCGTCCCCCTGTAAGAGCAATACATCATTTATGGTTGGCATAGGTTTCTCAGATTCAGACGAGCCCATATAAAGGCTTTTCACCTGCCTCATCATACTACCCACCACTTTAAATCTATCGCGTGAAGCACACTTAGCCGCTTCATCAGCCAACCTGTTACCGATTTGGACCAGGGAATCTCCTGTCGTGTGAGCCGCACATTTAATTACAGCTATCGCAGAGGGCAGGAGGATAGCATTCAACAGGTCAGAGACCAGGATCTGATTGGCAATCTTATGGCCCGTTGAGGTAAGGAATCCCCTGTTTTTCCATAACTGTCCGAAATCGTGAACGACTCCAAATGCGTATCGGGAGTCGGTGTAAATATTGACGGAGTGCCCCTCTGCAAGGACACAGGCTCGGGTGAGGGCAAACAACTCGGCCTGCTGAGCTGAAAACGGTGGGTCAAAACTGCCACAATCCAGCAAGGTTCCATCTTGCTTAACTACCGCAAAGCCTGACAGACGGCGTCCCTGCTCGTTGATGGACGAACTTCCATCGGTACAGAGGATCAAATCTGGAGAGGCTAGAGGTTGATCACTAAGGTCAGGGCGCGGACTGGTATCCGCAAGAATAGCCTCCAAGCAGTTATGGTCGCATGGAGCGAGGAGATCAGGAGGAGAGCAGAGAAACGCAGCAAGGTTGATAGTAGTGCAGTGTCAGAACTGTAGTTTGGGATTATTCAACAGGTAGATCTCATACTTATTTTGTCTGGCTGAAGTCAAATGCTGGGTCTGGAGCTGTCCCAGTAGGGCGGTCACAGAGTGGGAGGAATATATGGTAATGTCCTGCTGGAGAGTCAGGTATCATTCCCAACCACTGTCGCATTCCCCTGGCTGTCGGGGGGTGGTGTCCTGTAAATGGGGTCTGTGCGGCTCTCGTCCAACCGACGGTCATCTGCTGAGATTATGACCGAGGAATTTCACCTCCTTTTGTCCGACATGTACTTTGGAGGGGGACACAACGTACCCCAATGTCTTTACAAAGTTCAACAACAAAATTATAGCTTCCCTATTCTGCTCCTCCATTTCACTGGCCACTAAAAGTTCATCGATGTACTGGATCAATGCAGACCCCTCAGGTAACTGCAGGTTTTGTAATTGCTGTTGCAGACAACGAGAAAATAGCGAGTTTACAAAGCCCTGTGGCAATCTGGTCCATGTATACTGTAGGAGAGGGATTGAGTTCGCCGCTGTGCCATATTCTTTCTGGTTTTGGTCTGAGGGTTCAGCTTAATTCTGCCTCCCTTGGAGTCGATAGATTGTGGGACATCAGGAGAATACGGAGGGGGCAGTCTGCGGGAGGGGCACTAGGGGCAAGTGTCTTCCCGGTGGTCTCCCCTGAATGGGACCGTCTTCTGGGGTTCGGCGAGGGTACGGGAGATTTGGAAACTGGTATCTGTGAAGGGTGAGTTTTAATCTTGGATCGGGTAGCGGGATTTGGAGGAGCGGACACAGGACTGGCAACGGGGGCAGGCTGGTTCAACGGGGGTGCTCCACGGACTCCCCAAGGATAATCCTCTACCTCCTCCTCGTCGTCACCTCCCAAATCTATGCCAGCCACCGACTTACGTAAGTCTTTATCTATCTTGGCCTTATTTTGTCTCTCTCTCTGCTGACGATCCTTACTTTCCTTTGCATGCCTGCATTCTTGTTTTAGTACTGTCACTGACTTCTCCTGACCCCCCTCGGTCAGGGGTATTCCTAGTTTCAAGGCATTACTCTGCCAACTGGCCGTTAAAGACCGTGCCTTTTCTCTGTTACAATGATCGATCCACAACTGAATGGCCTTTTTATATATATTTTTTCTATCCGTTTTCCATATTACACTTTGAGCCCTTGACAACACACCCATATCATTGGAACCCCCTTCAGGCCATTCATCCTTCCCCAGTTTATGAATGAGTCCTCCCGACATACGCCTAAAGGTCTCCTCCATTTCTGGATGCAAGAAACATAGCTGATGTAATGGCCGGTCTGGGTGACCACTGGTGTCCATACCATTACCCATTTTTAAACTTATACTATCACACACAATATTTCAGGGTTAACCGCGAGTCCTTGGTTCCGCCGTATCTCACTCGGTCACTTCAATTCCTGACCTTCGCGTGGAGGATTTCCTCTCTTAACAACCAGTCTAAGGCGGACTTTCTGTGAGATACGGAGGTACCTTGGTCTCGGTTAACACTCAATACTTTTTAATCCTACGATTCAATATACACTTATGCTATTACACACCAATAGTTCAGGGTTAACCGTGAGTCCTTGGTTCCGCCGTATCTCACTCGGCCACTTTAAAGCGGACTTTCTGTGAGGTACGGGGTACCTTGGTCTCGGTTAACACTCAATACTTTTTAACTCTTTCAGGGTTAACCGCGAGTCCTTGGTTCCGCCGTATCTCACTTGGTCACTTCAATTCCTGACCTTCGCGTGGAGGATTTCCTCTCTTAACAACCAGTCTAAGGCGGACTTTCTGTGAGATACGGAGGTACCTTGGTCTCGGTTAACGTCTCAATACCAGTTAACTTCCTATACACAGTGCACTCCTCTTATATACCGTCTACGGTCCCCCTCTACGGGGTGTTTTATCCGCTCGATCAGACTAGGATAATCCTCGAGACGGTTACACAAATATCACAACAAAATTTCAGGGTTAACCGTGAGTCCTTGGTTCCACCGTATCTCACTCGGCCACTTTAAAGCGGACTTTCTGTGAGGTACGGGGTACCTTGGTCTCGGTTAACACTCAATACTTGTTAACTCTTTCAGGGTTAACCTAGAGTCTTTGGTTCCACCGTATCTCACTCAGTCACTTTGAAGTGGACTTCTGTGAGATATGGGGGTACCTTGGTCTCAGTTAACGTCTCAATACTAGTTAACTTCCTATACACAGTGCACTCCTCTTATATACCGTCTACGGTCCCCCTCTACGGGGTGTTTTATCCGCTCGATCAGACTAGGATAATCCTCGAGACGGCCCTATCCCAGTGCCCACAACCGGAACGTTCGGATGTCGTCCCACCAACTGACGCAAGTCAGCGAATTACCCTGCTACGCCGGGATACGAGGAAGGACCAAGAGGAGATTTAACTAAATCTACTCACTTGGCTGCGCACCCTTCACATCGATCCCGTCGCCCAGTGGATTCACTCGCCGGCTCGACCAGTCGCTGGTTGACAATCCCACTCCTGACACCAGAATGTTGATTCACGTTTTTCTCTCACATCGGTTGTTTCGACAATAATCGACCAGGCACCAGGGTTGCTTTAAACGTACGTTTATTGAGCAGGAGTCTCCACACAGGTTTAACAACCTAGCAAAGAGTCCAGCTGACTGCCCTTAATTGCAATGCTTTATATACATTAATGCCACCGTTTAGCCCCCTCCCACATTACCCAAACAATCGACAGACCTGTACACAATGGTCATGATAACAGGTACGTACACAATGGGAGATGTTAATTAGTGGAACAATACTAGAGCTAAGACAGGGACATTTCTCAGACATTCGGGAGCCAGCGGTTTGCATATTCTTCAGCCTTCTGAAACTCAGCCACCTCAATCAGACGAGTGCGGGGAATATCAAAGTTGCGAATATGCAGCATCAGCAGGATAATGTGTATTTCTCAGGATCACAACTTCCTGAGGCCTGCAGCCACATAGTCAGCAACTTTGGTGAGCAGACATTTTAAGTTTCAACCCAGTTCACCTGACCTCCATTTTCCCTTCACATAACCATTTTACAGTGCTGATTCAAGATTTACATTCACACAGGCCTGCTGTGGTATACTGCAAGAATTAATTTCATTGTTCTGATGTTGGTACATACGGTATGACAAGTAAATGCCCTTGACCCCTGCCCCCTTGACCCCTGCCCCCTTGACCCCTGCCCCCTTGAAGCCCGCCACTTGACCCATGCCCCCTTGACCCTTGACCCTTGTCCCCTTGACCATTGTCCCCTTGACCATTGACCCTTGTCCCCTTGACCCTTGTCCCCTTGACCCTTGCCCCTTCAAGTCAAGATCAAATCAAGAGAGTTTATTGTCATGTGTCCCAGATAGGACAATTAAATGTTTGCTTGCTGCAGCACAACAGAACATAGTAGGCATTAATACAGAACAGATCAGTGTGTCCATATACCATAGAATATATTAAAAAAATACACACATCTGTAAACAGATAAAGTGCAATAGGCTGTTATAGTTCAGAGTTTGTTTGAAGTTGTGTTTAATAGCCTGATGGCTGAGGGGAAGCAGCTATTCCTGAACCTGGATGTTGCAGATTTCAGGCTCCTGTACCTTCTACCTGATGGCAGGTGAGAGATGAGTGTGTGGCCAGGATGGTGTGCGTCTTTGATGATGCTGCCAGCCTTTTTGAGGCAGCGACTGCGATAGACGCCCTCGATGGTGGGGAGGTCAGAGCCGATGATTGACTGGGCGGTGGTGCCCCCTTGACCCTTGCTCCCTTGATGCCTGCCCCCTTGACCCTTGCCCCCTTGTTCCTTGACCCTTGCCCCATTGACCCCTGACTTGAAGAATGGGAGGAACAGGTTGGAGAATTCCTTGCACCAGATCATTGTTTCTCTTGAAATCGTCAAGTGGACAAAGGAGAACTGAATGGCTTTACAAACTGTTCCTTCCTACACATGTTTATACATTGTCCTGTGTACTCTTGTTATTTTACCCAGGAATTGAATACATCCGAGGCTTCAAAATAATTCTTCATGAAGCTAAATCGATTGGTGCCGAGAAAACATGTCAGGCGTTGGTCTTAGAAGAAAAAAATCAACTCAAATACTTCAATAAAACTCTGGTAAGATGCTCGCCTTTGTCTGGAGTAAATGCTTTCCCGATTGTGAATCAGATATTTACCTGTAGCTTCAGATATTAGTTTAGTTTATAGATACAGCACGGAAACAGGCCCTTCGGCCCACCCAGACCGCACCAACTAGCGATCTGCCTCAGAGGGCGGTGGAGGCAGGTTCTCTGGATATTTTCAGGAGAAAGCTGGATTGGGCTCTTAAAGATAGCGGAGTCAGGGGATATGGGGAGAAGGTAGGAACGGGGCACTGATTGGGGATGATCAGCCATGATCACATTGGATGGTGGTGGTGGCTCGAAAGGCCGAATGGCCTCCTCCTGCACCTATTGTCTATCGTCTTCAGAAGTCTAGAATGGATAAAGCTGTAGATGAGCGCGTGCTATTGGGGAGGTCATTTAAGACTGAGGTGAGAAAATACTTTTTCACCCAGAGAGTTGTGAATTTGAGGAATTCCCTGCCACAGTGGCCAGTGGAGGCCAAATCACTGGATGGATTTAAGAGAGAGTTAGATAGAGCTCTAGGGGCTGGTGGAGTCAAGGGATATGGGGAGAAGGCAGGCACGGGTTATTGATTGGGGACGATCAGCCATGATCACAATGAATGGCGGTGCTGGCTCGAAGGGCTGAATGGCCTCCTCCTGCACCTATTGTCTATGTTTCTATTGTTAGATTTGTTGCGAGCATCTGTGCGTGTGACAACAGAGGATCATAAAACAATCTTCACTCTTGAATCCTTTGATCAGGGGCAGGATTTCAATTTGCATTCAGTTAATTTAACCCATGCTACAGTAGCTGGCTGCAGTCCTCATCTTTACTGTAGAACGATAGTGTGGAAGGCCTGGATAGAGTGGATACGGAGAGGATGTTTCCACCAGTCTGGGACTACAGTCATCATCATCGGCGGTCACTCGGAGCGAGTCTGACTGCCCTCTATAGAGGACGCCTGTGCCCCGTGACTTTGTTTAACGTGGGGAGACTGGTGCACAGACAGCCACCCCACGGTCCTTGACAGATCTGGGTCAGGATCCAGTGGCATGGAGTCCAAGACGACCGGAGACCCTTTTCTGCCGCAGCCTTCATCCGCCTTCCCAGCCGTTGTGACGCTCCACTAAGGTCAGCCATCGTCCTCCGCCTGTTCCACCGTTGAGGTCTTGGTTGGATTGGCTCTTTGTCAGAGACCTCCCCCTGACCTTACCGCCATGGGTGGCCCTACCAGGAGCATCGCTCCAGACGGCATCGCTCTCAGGATCTCAGGACCACACAAGCTTCTCCACCATGACAAGGTGACAATCCACGGAGAAGAGGACTAGAGTAGAATTGTGGCCTCTCACAGCCCAAAGATGTGCAGGTTTGTAGGTGAATTGGCTTCTGTAAACTGTCCCTCGTGTGTGTAGGATGGAACTAGTATTGTTGGCCGGTGTGGGCCGAAGGGCCTGTTGTCCACGCTGTATCGAAACTAACTTAAACTGAACGTGTGGGATTGTCCACTTTGATGGGCGAAGAAAATGAGAATATTGTTTAACTGTGGGTGGTCAGTGTTGTCATGACAACCTCATCTACTGTATCCGCTGTTCCAGGTGTGGACCTCTACATCGGCGGGACCAAGCGCAGGCTCGGAGATCGTTTTGCTGAACACCTCCGCTCAGTCCGCCTAAACCTCCCTGATCTCCCGGTTGCCCAGCACTTCAACTCCCCCTCCCATTCCCACACTGACCTTTCTGTCCTGGGCCTCCTCCATTGTCAGAGTGAGGCCCAGCACAAATTGGAGGAGCAGCACCTCATATTTCCCTTGGGCAGCTTACACCCCAGCGGTATGAACATTGACTTCTCTAACTCCAAATAGCCCTTGTATTCCCTCTCTCTCCATCCCCTCCCCCTTCCCAGTTCTCACTGTATCCGACTACATTCTATCTCTGTCCCGCCCACTCCCCTGACTCTCAGTCTGAAGAAGGGTCTCGACCCGAAACGTCACCCATTCCTTCTCTCCAGAGATGCTGCCTGTCTGTCCCGCTGAGTTACTCCAGCATTTTGTGCCCATCTTGTTATGCCAACAGGTCTAGAGTCGACACTGTTGGAACTGCAGCTTTGCTCGCAGCTGGGGCAAGCGGATGGCAACGTCACGGTACGGAGAGAATGAACAAGAAAAATCCATGTCCTTTCGGTTTCTTTGCGTTCTCTGAGTAAACTCTCTCTCTCTCTCTCTCTCTCTCTCCAGGTTCTGAAATCGCATCCGTTTCGCAGTTTGAAGTTTAAAACGCAATATAACGTGACCATTCTCCCGTTTCCCAATCTCCTGGGCGAAAATAACACGTTTCAGTTTGAGGTGGAATGTAAGTACTGGGTGTGTGAGATTACTGTACTGACGTGATGAGAATAACATTGAGCCTGCAGCCAAGTCACTGGTCACTGTTAACACAGATTAACATCTAGAGTAGAGGGGCAACTGGTTCAGTTTAGAGATACAGCGCGGAAACAAGCCCTTCGGCCCACCGACCTCCGCACACTATAGACAATAGACAATAGGTGCAGGAGTAGGCCATCCGGCCCTTCGAGCCAGCACCGCCATTCAATGTGGTCATGGCTGATCATCCCCAATCAGTACCCCGTTCCTGCCTTCTCCCCATATCCCCTGACTCCGCTATCTTTAAGAGCCCTATTCAGTTCCCTCTTGAAAGCATTCAGAGAACCTGCCTCCACCGCCCTCTGAGGCAGAGAATTCCACGGACTCACAATTCTCTGTGAGAAAACGTGTTTCCTCATCTCCGTTCTAAATGGCCTACCCCTTATTCTTAAACTGTGGCCCCTGGTTCTGGACTCCCCCAACATCGGGAACATGTTTCCTGCCTCTAGCGTGTCCAAACCATTAATAATCTTGTATGTTTCAATAAGATCCTCTCTCATCCTTCTAAACTCCAGAGTGTACAAGCCCAGCCGCTCCATTCTCTCAGCATATGACAGTCCTGCCCGTTAATCCCCACTAACACTACCCTACACACACTAGGGACAATTTACACTTACACCAAGCCTATTAATAGGTATGTTGCAAAGCCTACCTGAAGCGTCTTTGAAAATCTGTCGCTGCGGGTGTGCGCGATTTTGGCGCCGTTTAGAGGGGGCGGGTTTAAAACGCGATTTTCTCTAAGCTGTTCAAATCGAAGATGTTCAGCCTAGTTAATTATTAACGAAAAATCGCTGGAAGACCCCGTCGCAAAAGCTATTATTAGGTTTAAAGGCCTTGAATAATAGTTATAGTAGTTTAAAAATCAATCTCTGAACCCGCGAACACCAGCAACCGCAGGGTCTCATAAAGCAGACAACTGAAGGTAGGCTGTATATTTTTACATTAAAAAGGGCTTCTAAAGATCCCTTTATACAAAGTTTAATATTGCGAGTAGCTCATTTTGGGCCCATTATATCGCGCAGTATTTTTCTGGGCATTTGGGGCACAAATCTACCGCAATGTGAACGTTCTAAACCAGCGCGTTCACAGGATCCCACTAGAAAGCTGATTTAAATGGGCATTTATTTACAGCAATTGAACACTGAATTCCTTCCATTTGGCCTATAAATTAATGTAAATGAGATTTAAAAATCATGTTTTATTGTGAATTATTTGTGAATATTATTTGGACATTTAGGCTATTTAAAAATGTTAATCATTTATTAAGAAATGGATAGATGTTTAGATCTAGTAATTGAAGTCTGAAATTAGCTACAATTAGGTAACTAACTAATTATATGCTTTAATTTCAGGTCATCCAAGTAAGATTATTTTATATTTGTTTCAGAATGCTTCAATCTATGATAACTGAAAATTTCATTCAGTTCTCTTAATTTTTAAGAAAGTTATGGGCTTTTGACTGTTCACGATCACAACTTTTTTGTTATGTCCATAGAAAATCAATAGGGAACAAGATGCTCATTTCCGAGTATGAAAATGGCCATAACTTTTTAAATACTTGAGATATGAAAGTGAATTAGGTGTCAAATTAAACTTATTTTTATGCTTTATCTGATGGGATAAATTACAGACTTGATTTTTAAAATCTCAAAATTTTGTAACATTGCTACTATTAACCTACAAAGCTGCACGTCTTTGGAGTGCGGGAGGAAACTGATGATCTCGGAGAAAACCCACGCAGGTCACGGGGAGAACGTACAAACTCCGTACAGACAGCGCCTGTTGTGGGGATGGAACCCGGGTCTCTGGCGCTGTGAGGCAGCAACTTTACCGCTGCACCACCGTGACGCCGAATTGTTCTATGTTGAAGGGAATTTCACATATTGCCATTTGTGGCTTTCCTTTTATATTTGAAGAATGAGCTACCTGTTGCCCAGGTTGGTGACATGCCTCTCAGCGGAGGCCTCAACACTGCACTGAGTAATAATTCTCGACTGGGCTGAGTAATAATGCACTGAGTAATATTGGACTGAGTAATATTGGACTGAGTAATATCGGACTGAGTAATATTGGTCCAGGATTCTGGTGCTCGATTCATAAGTGTTAAGAGCAGAATTAGACCATTCGGCCCATCAAGTCTACTCCGCCGTTAAATCATGGCTGATCCATCTCTCCCTCCTAACCCCATTCTCCTGCCTTAGAAACATAGACATAGACATAGAAACGTAGAAAATAGGTGCAGGAGTAGGCCATTTGGCCCTTCGAGTTAGCACCGCCATTCAATATGATCATGGCTGATCATCCACAATCAGTACCCCGTTCCTGCCTTCTCCACATATCCCTTGATTCCGCTAGCCCCAAGAGCTAAATCTAACTCTCTCTTGAAAACATCACCTTGTCATCTGTTTTCTCCCCGTAACCTCTGATTCCATGACCTCACTAGCCGCAGGAACAAACATTGATTAGTACGGGTGTCAGGGGTTATGGGGAGAAGGCAGGAGAATGGGGTTGAGAGGGAGAGATAGATCAGCCATGATTGATGGCGGAGTAGAATTGATGGGCCGAATGGCCTAATTCTGCTCCAGGAATTTATGAAATGATAATTGATGTTTCCTATTTTAAGGAAATCTAAGCAAGTTGGGGGTGGGGGAGAGAGGAGGGGAGTAATATTGTCATTGTAAGGGAGCAGAGGACATATGGTGCGGGGAAAAATATATAATTCCTAATTGTTAACGGAATGTACACACTGTGTTTGGTTATTTAAACTACTAAAGATGATTGGGTTATCTATAACATTTCATTTAAGTTTGTGAGAGCTGTTAACCAGCTAGAGTGATAGACTCACACTGCACGGAAACAGGCCCTTCGGCCCAACTCATCCATGCTGACCCCGATGCTCCATCTACACTAGTCTCGCCTGCCTGTGTTTGGCCCACATCCCTCTAAACCTTCCCTATCCATGTACCTGTCCAAGTGTCTTATAAAGGAGTCAATATTTACAATTCCCCCAGCAGTATGAATATTGACTTCTCTAACTTCAAGTAACCCTCTCTCTCCCCATCCCTCCCCTTCCTAGTTCCCTGACCAGTCTGACTGTCCTCCTGATAACATCTTATCTCTGTACGCTTTGCTGTCACCTCCTAGCAATGAACTGTTCTACATTTTCCTTGATCTCATCTCCTTTGAAGTCTTGTTTTCACACCTCACACTTCCTTATCTCTGTGTTACTCTCTCTCTCTCCCCCTGACTCTCAGTCTGAAGAAGGGCCTCGACCCGAAACGTCACCCATTCCTCCTCTCCAGAGATGCTGCCCGTCCCACTGAATCTGTGTTTTCATTTTGAAGGAAATTTCACCCGAAATTCGGGAAATTCAGGTAATTTTAGGGAAATGAAAGAATTTCGGGAAATTTCCACATCCGGCCCGCGAAGGGGTCCAATCCGGCCTGCGGGATGATTTGGGGAAGAAATATATATTTACAACCATTATGGAAATTTTTTTTTGAGGTGTGGAACTCTGTGCAGAGTTACTCCAGCATTTTGTGTCTGTCTTCAGTGTAAACCAGCATCTGCAGTTCCTTCCCACACAAGTGTCTTTCAAATGCTGCTGCGATACCTGCGTCAACTACCTCCTCCGACAGCTCATTCCATACACCCACCACCCTCTGAGCGGAAAAAGTTGCCCCTCAGGTTCCTATTAAATCTCGCCATTCCTTTCATTAAAACAAAGATGTTTGAATGAAAACTATCTCTGGTTTTACTTTAACCACTCCAGGGCGAGGCGACTGACTTTCTCATCTAATTCTCTCTTGCTGTGTTTTAAAATGTGCTTTGCATTAGTTATTCAATTACAGGGACATTAGTCGGTTGCAAGAAAGAGCAACACTCTATAAAAACAGGAGTATTGAAATGCATTTCCTCCTCTTCAAAACACAACTTGTAAAAATGTATTAAAATAAGAAACGTTTTGTGGCTATTTAGTTTAGTTTAGTTTAGAGATACAACCCGGCAACATGCCCTTCGGCCCACCGAGCCCGTACTGACCAGTGATCCCCGTACACCAGCACTATCCTACACACACCGGGGACAATTTTACATTTCATACCAAGCCAGTTAACCTACAAATCTGCACGTCCTTCAGTTTATGGGAGGAAAAGGTTAATTCCCGGGATGGCGGGACTGTCATATGCTGGGAGAATGGAGCGGCTGGGCTTGTATACTCTGGAGTTTAGAAGGATGAGAGGAGATCTGATTGAAACATATAAGATTATTAAGGGCTTGGACACGCTAGAGGCAGGAAACATGTTCCCGATGTTGGGGGAGTCCAGAACCAGGGGCCACAGTTTAAGAATAAGGAGTAAGCCATTTAGAACGGAGATGAGGAAACACTTTTTCACACAGAGAGTGGTGAGTCTGTGGAATTCTCTGCCTCAGAGGGCGGTGGAGGCCGGTTCTCTGGATACTTTCAAGAGAGAGCTAGATAGGGCTCTTAAAGATAGCGGAGTCAGGGGATATGGGGAGAAGGCCGGAACGAGGTACTGATTGGGGATGATCAGCCATGATCACATTGAATGGCGGTGCTGGCTCGAAGGGCCGAATGGCCTACTCCTACACCCATTGTCTATTGAAGATCTCGGAGAAAATACCACGCAGGTCACGGGGAAAACGTACAAACTTCGTACAGGCAAGCACCCGTGGTCAGGATGGAACTCTGGTCTCCGGCGCTGTGAGGCAGTGGCCCACTTGGTTTAGTTTATTGTCACGTGTACTGAGGTACAGTGAAAAGCTTTTTGTTGCGTGCTAACCAGTTAGCGGAAAGACAACACGTGATTACAATCGAGACATTCACAGTGTATTACCACCGTACTGGGGAATAACGATTAGTGCAAGGTAAAGCCAGCAAAGCCTGATCAAGGAAAGTCTGTCCAAAGAGGTAGATAGTAGTTCAGTCTGAGTCTGAGGGTAAGCAATGTTGTGGTCGGAGTAGCGATTTAAAAGAGTGGAGCGATTGTAAAGATGTGCTTCTGTGACCCACACACAGAGTTAATGGAAGGTAGACAACAATGCTGGAGTAACTCAGCGGCTGAGTCAGGCAGCATCTATGGAGTGAAGGAATTGGTGACGTTTCGGGTCGAGACCCTTCTTCAGACTGATTTGGAGTGGGGGGTGCGGGAAGAAGAAGAGAAGAAGTGGTGACAGTGGGCTGTGGGAGAGCTGGGAAGGGGAGGGGAAGGAGGGAGAAAGCAGGGACTACCTGAAATTGGAGAAGTCAATGTGAATGGGAAGCCAGGCTGAGGCTTTGCTCTCTCTCACATTAACTTCAGATGGTCAGACAGATGCAGTTACAGGTTAGAGTCGTAGAGTGATACAGCGTGGAAACAGGCCCTTCGGCCCAACTTGTCCACACCGGCCAACAATGTCCGAGCTACACTGGTCCCACCTGTGGTAAACCGCCAATGTGAATTTCCAATTAGGGGACCAAAACTGCACACAATACTCCAGGTGTGGTCTCACTAGGGCCCTGTACAACTGCAGAAGGACCTATTTGCTCCTATACTCAACTCCTCTTGTTATGAAGGCCAACATGCCATTCGCTTTCTTCACTGCCTGCTGCACCTAATATTTAACATAGAACTAACGAGAGTAGTTAATACAAGTTACTAATACTCATTCTTTGTGTCTTCACCACAGGCTGGTCTCCGAAGAACCTCGACACCAATCAGCCGTACCTGTCTCCACACGGCAATGTGACCTTTGACCTTGCTCCTTCTATTTTTGGGTTTAAGGCCTATCATATACGCTGCAAGATGAACAGTGGCTTCCAGAAGGAGAAGAATATCTTTGTGGTAAACATCCTTAATATCTGAAGCAACATTGTGGCACTTTGTAACTCCATAATCATAGTTAACATTATAGATCACAAGAAGCATCTTGTCCTGAAACGTCACCTATCCATGTTCCCCACAAATGCTGCCTGACCCGCTGAGTTACTCCAGCACTCTGTGAAACGTCACCTATCCACGTATCGATCTAAAAGCCACTATCGTATCAGCCTCCACCACCACCCCTGGCAGCTCGTTGCAGGCACCCACCACCCTCTGTGTAACAAACACTTGTCCAACACACTGGGCCAGACTGTTACAGATACGGACAGGTACGGACTGTGACTTTGCAAAGTGTTAACACTGCTATATTGGTCACATACGCAACTGTACATCTTACACATGCAGGCACCGCCATCATTGACGCTATTATTCACAGTCCAAACTCCGATCAGCCCGCACACTGGAGCAGTTCTGGAGCAGATCCCGTGAAGCGACCTCCCTCTACTCTTCCCCCTCTCCCTCTCCCTCCCCCCCCCCTCCTCTCCTCTCCTCTCCTCTCCTCTCCTCTCCTCTCCTCTCCTCTCCTCTCCTCCCCTCTCCTCTCCTCTCCTCTCCTCTCCTCTCCTCTCCCTCCTCTCCTCTCCTCTCCTCCCCTCCCCTCTCATCTCATCTCCTCCCCTCTCCTACCCTCCCCTCCCCTCTCCTCCCCTCTCCTCTCCTCCCCTCCCCTCTCCTCTCCTCCCCTCCCCTCTCCCTCCCCTCCCCTCCCCTCCCCTCCCCTCCCCTCCCCTCCCCCTCCTCCTCTTCCTCTTCCTCTTCCTCTTCCTCTTCCTCTTCCTCTTCCTCTTCCTCTTCCTCTTCCTCTTCCCTCTCCCCTCTCCCCTCCCCTCCCCTCTCCCCTCAATGTGAAATTTCATTTTGGCTCATATACAACGCCGAAACAGGCCCTTCAGCCCAACTGCCCACACCGACCAACCTGTCTCATCCACACGCCTGTGTTTTGCCCTCATCCCTCTAAACCTGCCCTATCCATATACCTGTCTAAATGACATTTAAATGTTGTGATAGTACCTCCAGCAGCTCGTTCCATACACCCACCACCCTTTGTAGAAAGAAAAAATATATATATTTTGTCGAAAGAAAGTATTAAATATTCTCCCCCTCACCTTACACCTAAGTCCCCTGGCTGGTGATTCCCTGCTCTGGGTAAAAGTCTTTGTACATTTATCTTTTAAACCACCCAGTGCATGAACACAGGGTAAAGGAAACAATATTCGTGAGGAAGATACGAAGCTGGGGGGCAGTGTTAGCTGTGAGGAGGATGCTAGGAGGCTGCAAGGTGACTTGGATAGGCTGGGTGAGTGGGCAAATGCATGGCAGATGCAGTATAATGTGGATAAATGTGAGGTTATCCACTTTGGTGGCAAAAACAGGAAAGCAGACTTTTATCTGAATGGTGGCCGATTAGGAAAAGAGGAGATGCAACGAGACCTGGTTGTCATGGTACACCAGTCATTGAAAGTAGGCATGCAGGTGCAGCAGGCAGTGAAGAAGGCGAATGGTATGTTAGCATTCATAGCAAAAGGATTTGAGTATAGGAGCAGGGAGGTTCTACTGCAGTTGTACTGGGCCTTGGTGAGACCACACCTGGAGTATTGCGTACAGTTTTGGTCTCCAAACTTATGGAAATGGATCACGTGCAGGCAGAGGAGATTAGACAATAGACATTAGGTACAGGAGTAGGCCATTCGGCCCTTCGAGCCAGCACCGCCATTTAATGTGATCATGGCCAATCATCCCCAATCAGTACCCCGTTCCTGCCTTCTCCCCATATCCCCTGATTCCGCTATCTTTAAGATCCCTATCTAGCTCTCTCTTGAAAGTATCCAGAGAACCTGCCTCCACCGCCCTCTGAGGCAGAGAATTCCACAGACTCGCTTCTCTCTGTGTGAAAAAGTGTTTCCTCATCGCCGTTCTAAATAGCTTGCCCCTTTTTCTTAAACTGTGGCCCCTGGTTCTGGACTCCCCCAACATCGGGAACATGTTTCCTGCCTCTAGCGTGTCCAAACCCTTAACATGTTCTGGGTATTCCACAGTGGGGGAGGGGGGGGGGGATAGCTGACGTACCTCTGTGAATGGGCGGAGGAAGTGGGCTAGTTCTGGGACGGGGGAGTGATGGCTTTAATGGTTTCACGCCTGAGCTGCTTGGGTTAAATACCTTTCTGTTAAATCCATTTTCTGTTGTGTGTAAAATTCCTCCTGGTGAAAGGCGTTTGGTTCAGGTTTCACTGCTGTAAATGAGACTTTGATTCCTGTGTTAGCCGCCCAGTACAGTCACCTCGCATCTGTTTGCACGCAAGTCACAGCTGTGGGTGGGGATTATCAGTAACCGCATTATCTTCCCACGTCTTAGTAGCTGTGTCGCACGACATTCCCTGCGACTCCGCACACCAACCACCTTCTCCCAGAAGGTCACAAGGAATAGGAGCAGAATTAGGCCATTCGGCCCATCAAGTCTACACCGCCACGCAATCATGGCTGATCTATCTCTCCCTCCTAACCCCATTCTCCTGCCTTCTCCCCATAACTTCTGACACCCGTACTAATCAAGAATCTATCTATCTCCGCCTTAAAAATATCCACTGACTTGTGGCCTCCACAACTTTCTGTGGCAAAGAATTCCACAGATTCACCGCCCTCTGACTGAAGAAATTCCACCTCATCTCCTTTCTAAAAGAACGCCCTTTAATTCTGAGGCTGTGCCCTCTAGTCCTAGACTCTCCCACACTAGTGGAAACATCCTCTCCACATCCATTCTATCCAGGCCTTTCACTATTCTGTATGTTTCAATGAGGTCCCCCCCCCCCCCCCCCCATTCTTCTAAACTCCAGCGAGTACAGGCCCACTGCCGACAAACGCCCATCATGGGTTAACCCACTCGTTCCTGGAATCATTCTTGTAAACCTCCTCTGGACCCTCTCCTCTCTACTTGTAATTATGAAAGGGCGGCACGGTGGCGCAGCGGGTAGAGCTGCTACCTCACACCTCCAGAAACCCCGGTTCCATCCTGACCTCGGGTGCTGTCTTCGTGGAGTTTGCACGTTCTTGCGTGGGATTCCTCCGGGTGCTCCGGTTTCCTCCCACATCCCAAGGACCTGCGGTTTTGTAGGTGAATCAATCAATAATTAAGGGGTTTGGATTTCCTGGAGATGTACTCCTTGATGGGACTAAACTAATATTAACTTTCAATATTAACTTTAATGTATGAAGATTTGTAAACAGTGTAATCTGGAATCATAAGGTGCTTTTTCTGCAGGTGACGGACTCCAGTAATGCCACTGGAAAACAGGTCAACTTTACCATCAGGCCAGGTAAGGTCAATCTCCAGGTGACATCGCGGCAAGAATTCACCCACCTCCTTGGTCAATCTCCCATATTCCCTGCCGTGGGTTGTTGACTAGTAACTTAGAGGCACAAGGGACTAACTTGCCCAAAGAACTTGCCCAAAGAAGTTAGGTTGGGAAAGAATAGTGAAAGGCTAGGATAGAGTGGATGTGGAGAGGATGTTTCCACTAGTGTGGGAGAGTCTAGGACTAGAGGCCACAGTCTCGGAATGAAAGGCTGTTCTTTTAGGAAGGAGATGAGGAGGAATTTCTTCAGTCAGAGGGTGGTGAATCTGCAGAATTCTTTGCCACAGACAGCTGTGGAGGCCAAGTAAGTGGATATTTTTATGGCAGAAATAGATAGATTCTTGATTAGTACGGGTGTTAGAGGTTACGGGGAGAAGGCTGGAGAATGGGGTTAGGAGGGAGGGGTCTCAGTCTACCCCACGACAGAAGGGGGAGGAGTTGTACAGTTTGATAGCCGCAGGGAAGAAGGATCTCCTGTGGCGTTCTGTGCTGCATCTTGGTGGGACCAGTCTGTTGCTGAAGGTGCTCCTCAGGTTGACCAGTGTGTCATGGAGGGGGTGAGCTGTATTGTAAAGGTACCAGTTCAACATTTACCCTGATGTGGCAATCATACCGAACACCAGGGGGCGCTGCACGATTGGCAGCCCCGCCAACAGTCTGTCTGTTTTATCATCTTTTTTTTAATGTTTAGTGTGTGTTAAAATTCCGTGTTAAAGTTCTCCGGTTTGTGTGGGTGGGGAGGGGGTCGGGGGAAACTTTTTTTCAGTTTCTTACCTTGCCGGAGACGCGATTGTTTTCCGGGTCGTATCTCCGGTTGCTCTGCGGCCTACCATCGATGGAGCTGGAGGCCTCCTCGAACTGGAGGACTCTGAGCCCCACCGTGGGGCGTGGACTTACATCGGGGCCGATCCCTTGCCTGGGATCGCTCCAACCACGGCCTGCGGACTTTACCATCGCGAGCTCGCAGTCTCGGGAGAGGCCGAGTCGGGAGCTCCAACGACCAGAGCATGAACAAGGAGCTGAACTAAGTTGCCTTCCACCACAGTGAAGACGTTTGTGTTAAATCTTATTGTGTATTGTGTGTTCTCTTTTTAAGTGTATCGCTGCTGGCAAATTCATTTCACTGCACCTTTGGGTGCATGTGACGAATAAAATTGACTTTGACTTTGGTTCGACAAGCCACGACCCGGGGTTCGATCACCTGGTCGGAGGAGCTGACCTCCCCCCGATGCAGGAGCTGATCGCCCTGTTGCGGAGGGCCCAAACGCTATCACAGTGAGGAATGTGGAGGAGTCACTGTGGTGGATGTTCATGTTAAAATGTGTTTAGTGTGTGTTCCGTTGTTTTTTGTTTGTATGACTGACTTGGCAAATGAAATTCCTCGTATGTTGCAAAACATACTTGGCTAATAAAGTATCATTGTGAATGTGATTAGTGAATATTGAATTTAGCAACAATGCTACAGCTTCTGATAAACTAACGTCTCCTCCTCTTCCACCACAGTGCTGTTCCCCTGGGCGGGACCTCTCCGGGCGATGGCCATCACTGTTCCCCTGGTGGTGGTATCTGCAATCATCACCCTCTTCACCATTGTCTGCTGCAAGAAACAGCAAAGTAAGAAACGTCTTAAGAAGGGTCTCGACCCGAAACGTTACCAATTCCTTCCCACCAGGGATGCTGCCTGTCCCGCTGAGTTACTCCAGCATTTTGCGTCTATCTTCAGTTTAAACCAGCATCTGCAGTTCCTTCCTACTCATTAAAGGTCAAAGGTCAAAAACTTTATTTGCCATTTGTGCTTACACACATAGGAACTCTTGTGCGGTTGTTCAGAGAGTCAAGTCAAGTCAAATTAAAAAGACACACAGAAAGACACATAATCTATAAAAACATATACTTCTCTAGAAATAGAAAAGAAAGTGCCTAAAACCCTATATAAAGGGGAAAGTGAGAGCATTGTAAATTGCACAAACCCTATATAAAAGTGTCGATTACATTGTAAATTGCACAGGCCCAGGAGACAATATAATACGATATAATATGATATGCTATGAGGTAGGTCAGGACATCAGTTCATTTTGTTTTGGCCAAGAGTCTCACTGTTGCAGGGAAGGAGCTCTTAAAAAAGCGTGTTCTGTTTGTGGCGATGCTGTCTGCTCGTCTGTGCCTGAGGTTGTATGTGCAGTTTTTGTGTTTGAGCAGGGAGTGAGCTGGATGTAGTGTGTCTCTGATGATTCTCTCTGCTCTTTTTTGACAGCGCTGTGTGTAGATTGTGTCCATGGAGGGGAGTTCCGTTCTGATAATCCTCTCTGCAGTCTTTATGACTCTTTGCAGAGCCTTCCTCTCTGTCTGTGTGGTGTTTCCATACCACACCGTGATGCCTGTGGTGAGGATGCTCTCTATCAGTCCTTTGTAGACCTGGGTGAGAGGGCGACAGTGCAGACCAGCTTTTCTGAGCAGCCTGATGAAGTACAGTCTCTGCTGGGCTTTTTTCACTGTGGCAGCAGTGTTCAAAGTCCAGTTCAGATCTGATGTTACTTGTAATCCCAGGTATCTGTAACTGTCAGCCCTGTAACTCCACCACAGTCCCCTTGATGATGAGGGGCTGCAGGGGGGGTGGATTTTTTCTGAAGTCCATTATTATTTCTCTTGTCTTGTCTGTGTTGAGGCTTAGGTCGTTCACCTTACCATAGGCAAGAATGTCGTTCACCAGACTCCTGTAGCCCGACTCGTCCCCCCCCTTGATGAGGCCCAGGATGGTGGTATCATCCGCATACTTAATAATGATGGTGTTTTCCTGGGTGGAGACACAGTCGTGTGTGTACAGGGTGAAAGGTTTGGGACTGAGACAGCAGCCTTGTGGTGATCCTGTGCTGACGGTGAGCTCTGCAGACACCCTCCTTCCCATCCTCACCACCTGTGGTCTTTCAGTCAGGAAATCCCAGATCCAGTTGCAGGTGGGAGTCGGTTTGGTTTGGTTCAGTTGGCACGCGCAGTGAAAAGCTTTTGTTGCGTGCAATCCAATTGTTGGAATCAATCCACTTACAGCGTACAGATACATGGTAAGGGAATAACGTTTAGTGCAAGGTAAAGCCAGCAAAGTCCCATCAAGGATAGTCTGAGAGTAAAGTAAGAAATGTTGCTGAAGGCATAGAGATTTAAGGGCCTGTCCCACTTTCAGGACCTAATTCACGACCTCTGCCGAGTTTGCCCTTGACTCATACTTGCAGCATGGTCGTCATGAGGTCGTAGCAGGTCGTGATGTTAGTCGTAGGTACTCGTGGCATCAAGTAGGTCGGGGCGTTTTTCTAGCCTGATGAAAAATGTCCACGAGTAAAAAAGGTCGTGAAAGTGGGACAGGCCCTTCAAGAGTGCGGAGCGATCGTAAGGTATAAGGGATTGTAGTCTTAAACATATAAAATTATAAAAGGACTGGACAAGCTAGATGCAGGAAAAATGTTCCCAATGTTGGACGAGTCCAGAACCAGGGGCCACAAGGGGAGGCCATTTAAGACTGAGGAGCGAAAAAACGTTTTCACCCAGAGGGTTGTGAATTTATGGAATTCCCTGCCACAGAGGGCAGTGGAGGCCATGTCACTGGATGGATTGAAGAGAGAGTTAGATAGAGCTCTAGGGGCTAGTGGAGTCAAGGGATATGGGGAGAAGGCAGGCACGGGTTATTGATAGGGGACGATCAGCCATGATCACAATGAATGGCGGTGCTGGCTCGAAGGGCCAAATGTCCTCCACCTGCACCTATTGTCTATGTTTAATTAGGCCATTCGGCCCATCAAGTCTACTCTACCATTCAATCATGGCTGATCTATCTCTCCCTCCTAACCCCATTCTCCTGCCTTCTCCCCATAACCTCTGACCCCCGTCAAAATCATCGGGACTGCTCTTCCTTAAATCCGGGACATTGCGAGCAAACGTTTCTTGTCCAAGGCCAACAGCATTATAAACGACCCCACACATCTCCATCATGGACTGTTCACTCTGCTGCCCTCGGGCAACAGGTATCACAGTCTAAGGAGCAGAACGGCCAGGTTCTGCAACAGCTTCTTCCCCCGAGCCATCAGACTCTTGAATTCCATATAATGTGCCGCCACTATTATCTATTTTATCTTTTTATCTATTTTATCCTTGTGTCATTTTATGTTGCACGGTGAGCCAGATGCGACGAAATTTCACTCAGACTTGCATTTGTTGGTGTATTTTTGAATGACAATAAAGTATTTGATTGATTGATTGCTGGTTTTTCACACTGACAATTTAATAACAACTCTGGCACTGGCCACTTAAATCAGCTGCCCTGGACAATTGATGACTGTTTTTACTTGTGTTTTAATGTTGCTGGTTTTTTACCTGCACTTTTTAACTATTCGTATTGTTTTTATCAGGAACTGGATTGTATTTGTTTATGTGTGAAATGTTTAAGTTTTATGTGTGTCTTCTCATTTTGCACGGTACAACTGTTGCTTTGCAAGATGACAATAATGAAGGTTGATTAATCATGAATCTATCTATCTCCGTCCGTCTTTACAATAGCCACTGCCTTGGCCTCCACAGCCGTCTGTTGCAGATTGTGTTGTTGTCTTCACATACAAGTGACCTGCTTTGAGCTGCTCAGGGAGTAACGTTATGTTGTTCTGTCCCTAGACCCGGTGTATTCAGAACTGGATGAGGAGAATTCCGAGTCGTCTCCCTCCCCGCGGACCAGAGCAAAGGTTTTCATTTGTTACTCCAGCAAAGACTGTCAGAAACACCTGGCTGTGGTCCAGTGCTTTGCTGCCTTCCTGCAGGACTTCTGTGGCTGTGAGGTAACCTTCCTGTCTTGAAAACATTTCAGTGGCGCAGCGGTAGAGTTGCCGCCTCACAGCGCCAGAGACTCGCATTCGATCCGACTATTTCAGTATAGGAGTAAAGAGGTTCTACTGCAGTTGTATAGGGCTCTGGTGAGACCACATCTGTACAGTTCTGGTCTCCTAATTTGAGGTAGAACATCCTTGTGATTGAGGCAGTGCAGCGTAGGTTCACCAGATTGATCCCTGGGATGGCGGGACTGTCATATGAGGAAAGATTGAAAAGACTAGGTTTGTATTCACTGGAGTTTAGAAGGATGAGGGGGGATCTTATAGAAACATATAAAAGGACTGGACAAGCTAGATGCAGGAAAACTGTTCCCAATGTTGGGCGAGTCCAGAACCAGGGGCCACAGTCTTAGAATAAAGGGGTGGCCATTTAAGTCTGAGGTGAGAAAAAACATTTTCACCCAGAGAGTTGTGAATTTATGGAATTCCCTGCCACAGAGGGCAGTGGAGGCCAAATCACTGGATGGATTTAAGAGAGAGTTAGATAGAGCTCTAGGGGCTAGTGCAATCAAGGGATATGGGGAGAAGGCAGGCACGGGTTATTGATTGGGGACGATCAGCCATGATCACAATGAATGGCGGTGCTGGCTTGAAGAGCCGAATGGCCTCCTCCTACAACTATTTTCTATGTTTCTATGTAAAGGTCTGGATGAATATGCCCTTAATTCTTCCCTTATTCTCCGCATTACTCCCTTATCACGTATCTATACACTTTAAATGGCTCGATTGTAATCATGTATTGTCTTTCCGCTGACTGGTTAGCACGCAACAAAAGCTTTTCACTGTACCTCGGTACACGGGACAATAAACTCAACTAAAGAGGGGCATATATGAAGCTCACTTCAAGGGGAATTGCACACAGAGCCAGTTTATTAATATTTCAATCTGTTAAACCAACCCCAACTAGTTAGAGTTTATTTTTTGAACCTTGTTTTCACAAGTACAGAAATGTCATCGTTTCAACACGTTCTGTCCAGCTGCTGATTTTGCTCACAAGAAAACCGGGGAACCACAAATCCCCGCGACCGATGAACCATTTTCCCTCCTTGTGGTTTTTTTGATTTATATTCATTCTGGTGCCGGGCCTGCCCACCTCCAGGTTTAATTGTAGGTTTGTAGCATCTGTGAGCCGGCTGGTTACCTGGCAGTGTAATCCTGTAGCCTAGGGCGATAGTTTTACTGGAGAGCAGCCTGCTTGAGGAAGCGCTAGTGTAGTGTGATTGTGGCGTTTCAGGTCGGGACCCTTCTTCAGACAAAGTAAGAGGCAGGGGGGGGGGCTTTATGTCTACAAAGCCCTCAACGGGCTTGCCCCCACCTACATCAAAAGTCTGCTCACCCACCACACCACCTCCAGGTCCCTCAGATCGGCCGACTTGGGGTTACTGAACATAAGCTCAGGGGCGACCGCGCCTTTGCGGTTGCAGCTCCTAGACTGTGGAACAGCATCCCTCTTCCCATCAGAACTGCCCCCTCCATCGACTCCTTTAAGCCGAGACTTAAAACTCATCTTTACTCCCAAGCCTTTCTTGACATTCTCTGAGGGAGGGCTACATGTATGTAGTGATGTATGTACTTAATCTATGAAACAATGTTGTGTAACGTTAGTACCTCCACCAATGTAAAGCACTTTGGTCAACGAGAGTTGTTTTTTAAATGTGCTATAGAAATAAAAGTGACTCGACTTGACTTGACTAAGAGCTGGAGGCGAGTTCCCTAAGAGTTCAGTTTAGTTTAGTGATACATTGCGGAAACAGGCCCTTCGGCCCACCGAGTCCACGCAAACACTATCCTACACACAGCAAGGACAATTTGACATTTATACCAAGCCTGTGGTCTTTGGAATGGATACTTCACTGCTTTCTTATGTCAGTTGAGGCAGCACTGATTCCTGTATCAAAGCCGAAACCTCCACCCTCACAGTTGTGAACCTAACTTCTCTTAAGTGTTGATCTTTCATAGTGAAGTGTGTGGGATCTGCAGTTTTCTGAATGCTGCCATCTGCTGTACACATGCCAGGGTTTGGTGAAGTCATCTTTGTGCCTTTTCACCCAAACATCTAGTTTTTATCCTTAATATCCAGGGTAATTTCACACCGAGGCAGAATATTTTCTCACCGCCCCTATCCTCCAGGCAGCCTGTGCTGCCTCCTTCACTGAGCTGAGTTTAGTTTATTGTGTCGTGTACCGAGGTACAGTGAACAGCTTGGTTCTGCACGCTGTCCTGTCAGACCAGATAATACTCTACACAAATACAATCAAGACAAACTCAATCCCAATAGGTAGAGCAAAGGGGAAGATGCAGAGTACAGAATATAGCTCAACATTGTAGCGCATCAGTTCCACAGACAAAGTCCAATGTCCACAATGGGGTAGAGGTGAATCGGACAGTGGATGTGAAAGTGGGGTAGCATAGAACTGGTGGGAAGGGGTGATTGATGGTCAGCGTGGGCCGAAGGGCCTGCTTCAATGCTGTATCTTTCAATTCTCTGCCTCAGAGGAGACCGGTTCTCTGGATGCTTTCAAGAGAGAGTTGGATAGAGCTCTTAAAGATAGCGGAGTCAGGGAATATGGGGAGAAGGCTGGAACGGGGTACTGAGTGTGGATGATCAGCACAGTGAATGGTGGTGCTGGCTTGAAGGGCAGAATGGCCTCCTCTTGCATCTATTGCACTGCCATTCAATGTCATCATGGCTGATCACTATAAGTTTTGAACGTGACTGCCTTATAACGTGTATTACGGATGTGTTTGCTTTTAAATAGGTTGCTTTGGACTTATGGGAGCAGCTGGAGATCTGCAAGGAAGGCCAGACGGCTTGGCTAAGTCGGCAGATCATGGAGTCCCATTACATCATTGTGATCTGTTCCAAGGGGATGAAGTTTTTTGTGGAGAAGAAGCAGCACAAACACAGAGGCCGCTGCCGTGAGGGCGAGCTCTTCCTGCTGGCCGTGTCCATGGTCGCCGAGCGGCTGCGACAGGCCCGACTCCAGGCGGGCAACCCCTCCAGGTTCATCGCCGTCTACTTCGACTACTCGTGCGAGGGGGACATCCCCGGGGCGCTGGACCTGGCCTGCAAGTACAAGCTGATGGACCACTTCCCTCAGCTCCACTGCCACCTGCACGCACGGGACGTCAGCCAGCCCGACGCGGACGCTGACACGGACACGCAGCAAGCCAACGTCCGCAAGAGCAACTACTTCCACACCCGGTCTGGCCGCTCGCTCTACATGGCCATCTCCAACATGAAGCAGCTGATTGAGCTGGAACCCAACTGGTTTGAGAAGCAGCTGCTGATGCCGGGCCTGCTCCCCCTCCCCCTCCCTCCACGCCAGGCGAGGCCCAGGACCGACTCGGGCCTTGTTCTCAACGAGGTGGTCTTCAAACAGCAGCTGACCCACCAGGACTTCCACTTGAAGACCAGGGCAGACATCACCCCCACCAACTCTGTCTCCTATTCCATCATCCAGCACTTGGACGTCAGGGAGGACGGGGACGACTCTGACCCTCGGGAAGCGCGTGCCCTGCTGAGACCCGCCCCGCACACGCTGGCCGTGGTCACCCTCCCTGAGATGCCCAGGGACTCCGGGATATATGACTCTTCAATCCCCTCGTCAGAGCTCTCGCTTCCTCTAATGGAAGGCTTGTCCTCAGACCAGGCCGACACTGGCTCCATGGCAGATAGTGTCTCCACATCCTCCGGCCTAGGTATGATATCTCGCAGAGATCGAGCGCGGCTGTGTCTATATCCACGTGTGCCAACGTACCGAAGATAGACACAAAATACCGGGGAAACTCTTCAGTCAGAGGGTAGTGAATCTGTGGAATTCTTTGCCACAGACGGCTGTGGAGGCCAAGTCAGTGGATATTTTTGAAGGCAGAGATAGATAGATTCTTGATTAGTGCGGGTGTCAGAGGTTATGGGGAGAGGGCAGGAGAATGGGGTTAGGAGGGAGGGATAGATCAGCCACGATTGAATGGCAGAGTAGACTTGATGGGCCGAATGGCCTAATTCTGCTCCTATCACTAATGAACTTCTGAACTCGGTGGGTCAGGCAGCAACTCTGGAGAGCATGGATAGGTGACATTTTGGGTTGAGATCTTTCTTCAGACTGAAGGGTCTCGACCCGAAACGTCACCCATTCCTTCTCTCCAGAGATGCTGCCTGTCCTGCTGAGTTACTCCAGCATTTTGTGTCTATCTTCGGTTTAAACCAGCATCTGCCTGCATCCTTCAGACTCTTGTTCTTCTCTTCTTTGTCCCAATGTGCATGTGTGTTGGGCAAAAAATGTATTTCATATCGAGTCTCATATATCTAAATTGTTTTAGATACCCATTCAATGGGTTAAATGCCCCTGGTGTGCAGGGAGTGAATGAAATAGTGGGATATACAATAGACAATAGGTGCAGGAGGAGGCCATTCGGCCCTTCGAGCCAGTACCGCCATTCAATGTGATCATGGCTGATCATCCCCAATCAGTACCCCGTTCCTGCCTGCTCCCCATATCCCCTGACTCCGCTATCTTCAAGAGCCCTATCTAGCTCTCTCTTGAAAGCATCCAGAGAACCTGCCTCCACCGCCCTCTGAGGCAGAGAATTCCACAGACTCACAACTCTCTGTGTGATAACATGGAACTAGTGTGATGAGCAATCGGTGGTCGGTGCGGACTCGGTGGGCCGAATGGCCTGCTTCAATGCTGTATCACGAAACTAAACTACATTCCTTTCACACTCGCCTCCTGTTCTTCACCTAGCTCCCCCACCCCCCCTTACTTTCAGTCTGAGAAGGGTCCCGACCTGAAATGTCGCCCATCCTTTTCCCCCAGAGATGCAGCCTTGCTCCAGCACTGTCAGGTTTGATGTGTCCCACCTCATTGACGATCTCCAAGTTGTGTAACAGATACACCTCTACCCTGAGCAGCTGAGTGTGGATGGGCAGTGGGAGTCTTTAGGGGTGTCAGGGATTATGGGGGAGAAGGCAGGAGAATGGGGGTTGAGAGGGAGAGATAGGCCAGCCACGATTGAATGGCCGAGTAGACTTGATGGGCCGAATGGCCTAATTCTGCTCCTATCACTTACGGATAGTCACAAACTGCTGGAGTAACTCAGCGGGACAGGCAGCATCTCTGGGGTTGAAGGAATTGGTGACGTTTCGGGTCGAGACCCTTCTTCAGACCTATCACGTATGAAGTTAGACAAAAGTGCTGGAGAAACTCAGCAGGTGAGGCAGCATCTATGGAGCGAAGGAAATAGGCAACGTTTCGGGCCGAAACCCTTGGGTTTCGGCCAGAAACGTTGCCTATTTCCCAAGGGATTCGGCCGGAAACGTTGCCTATTTCCTTCGCTCCATAGATGCTGCCTCACCCGCGGAGTTTCTCCAGCACTTTTGTCTACCTTTGATTTTCCAGCATCTGCAGTTCCTTCTTAATCGCGTATGATGTTTATAAGGCATATCCCTGCCCGACGTGCAGCAACCTCACGCGGCCTTAAGAGGGCGCACCTGCACCAAACGTTGGCCGTTGAACTATTGGCCATGAAAGACATTCGCTGCCTGGTCCCGGAAGGTCAACGTTAGAAACATCTGCCCTTGTCCTGTATAAAGTGAGAGAAAGACCTTTTTAACAAAAGCACCTTGAATTATTAGAAACATAGAAAAATAAGTGCAAGAAGGAAGTTTAAACTGAAGTTAGACGCAAAGATCTGGAGTAACTCAACGGGACATGCGGCATCTCTGGAGGGGCGTTTCGGGTCGAGACCTTTCTTCAGAAAAATAGATGCAGAGTAGGCCATTCGGCCCTTCGAGACAGCACTACCATTCAATATGATCACGGCTGATCATCCAGAATTAGTACCCCAGTTCCTGCTTTCTCCCCATATCCCTTGATTCCGTTAGCCCCAAGAGCTAAATCTAACTCTCTCTTGAAAACACCCAGTGAATTGGCCTCCACTGCCTTCTGTGGCAGAGGATTCCACAGAATTCCACTGATTCACCCATGCTTTGTATCATAACTGATTGAAAGCTTCCAGCAGTCTTTCATGTTCCAATTTGAAAATCTGTGAATGAATGCGATTTGTATTAATCTCAGAACTGATCTTTAAATCATCAGTTAATGAAAGTAAGCATGCAGGTACAGCAGGCAGTGAAGAAAGTTGGCCTTCATATCAAGAGGAGTTGAGTACAGGAGCAAAGAGGTCCTTCTACAGTTGTACAGAGCCCTGGTGAGACCACACCTGGAGTATTGTGTGAAGTTTTGATCCCCTAATTTGAGGAAGGACATTCTTGCTATTGAGGGAGTGCAGCGTAGGTTCACCAGGTTAATTCCCGGGATGGCAGGACTGTCATGTGCTGAGAGAATGGAGCAGCTGGGCTTGTATATTCTGGAGTTTAGAAGGATGAGAGGTGATCTTATTGAAACATATAAGATTATTAAGGGTTTGGACACGCTAGAGGCAGGAAACATGTTCCCGATGTTGGTGGAGTCCAGAACCAGGGGCCACAGTTTTAGAATAAGGGGTAAGCCATTTAGAACGGAGACGAGGAAACACTTTTTCACACAGAGAGTTGTGAGTCTGGAATTCTCTGCCTCAGAGGGTGGTGGAGGCCGGTTCTCTGGATGCTTTCGAGAGAGAGCTGGATAGGGCTCTTAAAAATAGCGGAGTCAGGGGCTATGGGGAGAAGGCAGGAACGGGGTACTGATTGGGGATGATCAGCCATGATCACATTGAATGGCAGTGCTGGCTCGAAGGGCCGAATGGCCTACCCCTGCACCTATTGTCTATTCCCCTCATAGAAACATAGAAACATAGAAAATAGGTGCAGGAGGAGGCCATTCGGCCCTTCGAGCCAGCACCGCCATTCATTGTGATCATGACTGATCGTCCCCTATCAATAACCCGTGCCTGCCTTCTCCCCATATCCCTTGACTCCACTAGCCCCTAGAGCTCCATCTAACTCTCTCTTAAATCCATCCAGTGATTTGGCCTCCACTGCCCTCTGTGGCAGGGAATTCCACAAATTCACAACTCTCTGGGCGAAAAAGTTTTTTCTCACCTCAGTCTTCAATGACCTCCCCTTTATTCTTATCCTCATGACTTTATATGCTAGTTTATATTATTAGAAAAAGAATAACCAGGTATAAGAATAAGAATTGTAAGAAAGACCCCTACTTGAAGTCCATGTACAAGTCGGATGTTACTGTCTTACACAGATGTTTTGCTCAGTGCTTGGTTTAATTGTAATTGTTTGTTGTGATTTTTCTCGGTACCCACAGGAGAAGATGACCCACCTGCTCTCCCGACCAAGGCAGCAGTTCCTGGACTGTGTAAGCTGGAAGTGGACAGCCATGTGCATGGTGCTGTAACCCTATAACGCCATGTGACACCGCAGATGCATTGCCACTTTAGCTCTTGAACTTTACCAGCAAGGACCCTGCCCTGCCCAACAACGTTGCGAGCACACCCGTGCCCTGGTGTCTAAGCAAGACAAGTCCTGTCTCTTCAGCTCACCACAATGGTTAAAAATGTCTTATTGATGGGGAAACAAGGAACTGCAGGTGCTTGTTTACCAAGAAAAGACTCAAAGTGCTGGAGTCACTCAACGTCACCTATCCATGTTCTCCACAGATGCTGCCTGACCCGCTGAGTTACACCAGCACTCTGTGAAACGTCACCTATCCATGTTCTCCACAGATGCTGCCTGACCCGCTGAGTTATGGTACAGCAGCATCTGTGGAGCTAAGGAAATAGGCAACGTTTCGGGCTGAAACCCTTCTGGAAATAGGCAACGTTTCGGGCTGAAACCCGGAAGGGTTTCGGCCCGAAACGTTGCCTATTTCCTTAGCTCCATAGATGCTGCTGCACCCGCTGAGTTACTCCAGCACTCTGTGAAACGTCACCTATCCATGTTCTCCACAGATGCTGCCTGACCCGCTGAGTTACTCCAGCACTCTGTGAAACGTCACCTATCCATGTTCTCCACAGATGCTGCCTGACCCACTGAGTTACCCCAGCACTCTGCGTCTCTTATTGACCGGCATGGGACAAACGGAATTGTTTAAAGACTCTGTTCTCCCCGCATGAATGGGATTGCAAAAGTGAAATATCATCTAATATGTTGATGCCTTTTCAAATGCATAAAAAATGATCTTCAATTCCGTACGTGTTTAAGAAAGAACTGCAGATGCTGGAAAAATCGAAGGTGGACAAAAAATGCTGGAGAAACTCAGCGGGTGAGGCAGCATCTATGGAGCGAAGGAATAGGTGACGTTTCGGGTCGAGACCCTTCTTCCGACTGAAGGAATAGGTGACGTCGCCTATTCCTTCGCTCCATAGATGCTGCCTCACCCGCTGAGTTTCTCCAGCATTTTTGTCCACCTTTAATTCTGTATATTGGTTTGGGTCATTATGTATCTTAATGAATATGATGAAACTTGTAGTCGATGGAAATGCTTATGTCCAACTGCTGGATTGTATTGGCCATCAGTTAAGCCTGCTTCTGAAGAGGAGATACATGACAATGTAGGGAAAAAAACAATGGCAAGTTTAGCAAAATCTGTCATCTTGATGGCACTTTGCCCATGAGATGGAGGGTAGATTTAACGGATAGATTTAGATCCAAATCGGACGGGTGGGTGAGATATTGCAGATAAATGTACTGCTGGAAAACATGTCATTTTAATTGAAACTGGCTCGAAGGGCCGAATGGCCTCCTCCTGCACCTATTTTCTCATCTCTATTTCAAATTCCTTGATCTAATGCACAAATCCATAGTTGGATCTGACATTGAAACGTGCTACATTTGGAATTCCGTTCCGTTTTACTTTTCCCAATGTTTGATGCGGTTTACGGCTAAATAGAATGAAGTTTAGATTTTAGCAAATGTTTATTGTTAGAATTTTAAGTTGAATGATTGTAAATAGTTTTCAGATGTGTTCTGAGTTGACTCCCAAAGCTGAGTTAAAGGAGCAGTTCTTTGTACAGGGATGTCCACCAGTCATTGCCTTCTGAATCCCACCTCCAGTATAATCTGGCCCCCAAATAGACACCCTTCACCTCTCCAACCTCTACCAAGATCCTTGATGAGTGCGGGTGTCAGGGGTTATGGGGAGAAGGCAGGAGAATGGGGTTAGGAGGGAGAGATAGATCAGCCGTGATTGAATGGCGGAGTAGACTTGATGGGCCTAATTCTATTCCAATTCCTCCTGACCTGATGTCCTTAAGACATGTGGATGCCAATGTGTGTTCATTCACAGTGAAGGACGTGGAATCTTTTACATACAACCCTGAAACCGCACGTTTTTAGTTGAACCCTCGCGATTCAAAAACGTGGAATTCTGTACCAACCTATTAATATTTGTTTTCCAAGAAAAGTTGTGTTTTGTCATTTGTCCGATTTTATCCAATGCAGTTGATGCCGGTGTGGGCTATATCCAACGCTGGTTGGGTTCCTATAAATTCACAATGTCGTCCGAACAGAGTCCATGTTGATCAAGATGCCCCGTCTACTCTAGCCCCACCTGCCCGCGTTTGGCCCATAATCCCTCTAAATCTGTCCTATCCATGTATCTGTCCTAATATCTTTTAAATATTGTTATAGTGCCTGCATCAACTGCAGTACCTCCGCCAGCTGCTCGTTCCATATTATCACCACCCCTTTTATGAAAAAATTGCCCCTCAACTTCCTATTAAATCTTTCCACCCTCACCTTAAACCTGTGTCCTCTGGTGTTCTTGGTTCCCTGACTCTGGGTAAAAGACTCTGAGCTTCATGCCATCTATCCCCTCATGGTTTTATACACTCGCTTCATAAGAATTAGTGGTCAGATAATGCGCGTTCTTGTTCGTTCCATATCCTGATATCTAAGGTGCATTTGTGTTGTTCTTAGAAACATAGAAAATAGGTGCAGGAGTAGGCCATTCGGCCCTTCGAGCCTGCACCGCCATTCAATATGATCATGGCTGATCATCCAACTCAGTATCCCATCCCTGCCTTCTCTCCATACCCCCTGATCCCTTTAGCCACAAGAGCCACATCTAACTCCCTCTTAAATATAGCCAATGAACTGGCCTCAACTACCTTCTGTGGCAGAGAATTCCACAGATTCACCACTCTCTGTGTGAATCATTTTTTCCTCATCTCGGTCCTAAAAGATTTCCCCTTTATCCTTACACTGTGACCCCTTGTTCTGGACTTCCCCAACATCGGGAACAATCTTCCTGCATCTAGCCTGTCTAACCCCTTAAGAATTTTGTAAGTTTCTATAAGATCCCCCCTCAATCTTCTAAAATCTAGCGAGTACAAGCCGAGTCTGTCCAGTCTTTCTTCATATGAAAGTCCTGACATCCCAGGAATCAGTCTGGTGAACCTTCTCTGTACTCCCTCTATGGCAAGAATGTCTTTCCCCAGATTAGGAGACCCCCACTGTGGCCCAGAGAAGCTCAGCCTCCGTTCAGTTCAGTTTAGTTTATTGTCACGTGTGCTGAGGTACAGTGAAAAGCTTCAGTGAAAGGTTTAGCCTAAAGTTAACCTTGCCCACACCTGCCACGTCACAGTCACGCAGTGGTTGCGAGACGTTACGTGTTGATTTTCTCTCTGGCCCGTGTCCTCTCCACCAGCCACTTTGTACAAACAGGACGGATACATTGATGGCCAGCACGGTGGCGCAGCGATAGAGTTGCTGCCTCACAGCGCCAGAGACACGGGTTCGATCCTGACTACGGGCGCTCTCTGTACGGAGTTTGTACGTTCTCCCCGTGACTGCGTGGGTTCTCTCCGGGTGCTCCGGTTTCCTACCACACTCCAAAGACGTACAGGTTTGTAGGTTAATTGGCTTCAGTAAAATGGTAATATTGTCCCTAGTGTGGGATAGTGTAATGCCCCTGTCCCACTTAGGAAACCTGAACGGAAACCTCTGGAGACTTTGCGCCCCACCCAAGGTTTCCGTGCGGTTCCCGGAGGTTTTTGTCAGTCTCCCTACCTGCTTCCACTACCTGCAACCTCCGGCAACCACCTGCAACCTCCGGGAACCGCACGGAAACCTTGGGTGGGGCCCAAAGTCTCCAGAGGTTTCCGTTCAGGTTTCCTAAGTGGGACAGGGACTTTAGTGTACGGGGTGATCGCTGGTCGGCACGGACTCGGTGGGCCGAAGGGCCCGTTTCCGTGCTGTATCTCTATAAAGTCTAAAGATAGTGAAAGGACCCAGGTTGCTGGTGTTGGTCTGTGGTGGGGAGTTTGTAGATTGAAGCTGGGATTTAATTTGTCTTTGTCCTGTTTTGTGTTCAGAGGGTCAGGTTCACCCCCATCTGGTCATCAGTACGGTGGTCGAAGCTCACGTTATATTTACAGGAATTCTGAATACTGCTCAGTCATTGTTTGCATAAATCTATAAGTTGATGTTTTGTTTTGTTAGTGTTTAAGAAGGAACTGCAGATGCTGGAAAATCTAAGGCAGACAACGTTTTGGGCCGAATCCCTTGGGAAATAGGCAACGTTTTGGGCCGAATCCCTTGGGAAATAGGCAACGTTTTGGGCCGAATCCCTTGGGAAATAGGCAACGTTTTGGGCCGAATCCCTTGGGAAATAGGCAACGTTTTGGGCCGAATCCCTTGGGAAATAGGCAACGTTTTGGGCCGAAACCCAAGGGTTTCGGCCCGAAACGTTGCCTATTTCCTTCGCTCCGTAGATGCTGCCGCACCCGCTGAGTTTCTCCAGCACTTTTGTCTACGTTCCTGTTTTGTTAGCTTATACATGACGTTAATATGTCTTCACACTTGCTTTCTGCAGACCATCTGTCCAAGCTATGCCTTGGTCGTCATGAACATCTCTCGAGTGCCTTTTATAAACCTCTAAATCACCCGAAGCATCCTGTATTTTACGTGTTATAAATTAAACGGAGAGAATTTTCTTACTTTTTTCTTTTTGTACTTAAGAAAAATAAAAAAAGTGAACACGGAAAAAATATCCAGCTATGCTTTCATATACACAATAATTCTTACAGTGGCCATTTTTATGATCTGTTAGTTAGTTATATAAAGAATGCATGTGATCAACTTGAGTCTTGCAAACATCTGTGGGTTTTCAGTGTCCATTGAATCAGTTTGGAGCCTAATTGTTCAAACTAACTGTGTCACCCTCTGCCATAACCATCATGGGTTTATTATCAAAGTGTCTGCATGGTTTTGATTTTAGCTGTGGAATGCATTATTGATTGTTACCCCAACTAGATTAGAACCGAAGATAGACACTGAAGGGGCTGTCCCACTGTACGAGGTAATTCAAGAGTTCTCCCGGGTTTCCCCTGATTCGAACTCGGAGAATTACGGTAATGGCCGCTCGTAGGTACTCGGGGCTCTCGTGGACATTTTTCACAGTGTTGAAAAGACTTCACGAGTTGCCGCGTTTCCCGAGTACCTGCCGCTAGCGTTACGAGCCGCTACGAGACGTCCACGGGCTCCGACGTACATTCTACGTACTTACCACAAGTTTGATTATTTAAAACTCGGGAGAGCTCTTGGATTACCTCATACAGTGGGACAGCCCCTTAAATAAATGCTGGAGTAATTGGATTGGATTGGATTCCTTTTATTGTCATTCAGACATTTCGGTCTGAACGAAATGTCGTTGCCTGCAGTCATACATGTACAAATAAATGGCAAAAGTCTTAAAGTCTTAACTCGGCAGAACAAACGGGCAGCATCTCTGGAGAGAAGGAATGGGTGACGTTTTGGGTCGAGACCCTTCCTCAAACACCTCTCCACATCAGTTTACCTTTATAATTATTTCCATCCATGGGAAACAGCTTCTTCCAAAAGGAGGTTTACTATCCTTCCCCCTCCCTAAGACGCCAATGTTTCATGTCAACGTTCTTTATCCTGAAGAAGGGTCTCGAGGCGAAACGTCACCCCATTCCTTCACTCCAGGGATGCTGCCTGTCTGTCCCGCTGAGTTACTCCAGTATCCAGTACATTAAAGCCACTCACCACAGTTTCAGATACGTTTGCTCATGTTTTTTTCTTTGTGCAAGTGTTCTTTCAGTTGCATTTATTATTGTAACCAATATTATGTCCTGAGTGAAGGCAGATTTCTTCACTCCCCGCCTGGTGAATAGTTGACTAACTTTCAACCAAAACACCATTGAGCAGCCAAGTTCCACACATCTGTTTGTGAATCCAGCTGTGCTTCCTCATTCAACTCATCTCCACCCTGTGCACTTGTGAACCCTCTCGCTTCCCCAAACTCACTGTCACCGCTTGTTATAAGGGGGGTTTTTATTCTGTACACACAAAGGTGCCGGTTCAATACACATCACCCATAAACATATGTGGCTCAGAAATATAGAATGACGTTTGCTATTTTTGAGGTGCAGCCACATTATCCCGTCACCGAAAAAGCACCGTTTGTAATCAGATCGACCCAGAACGTCACCCATTCCTTCTCTCCAGAGATGCTGCCTGTCCCGCTGAGTTACTCCAGCATTTAAGTAAGTAAGTTTATTGGCCAAGTATTCACATACAAGGAATTTGCCTTGGTGCTCCGCCCACAAGTAACAACATGACATACAGTGACAGTTACGAATGACTCAGAAAACACTAAACATTAATAATAATAAAACATTAATGATAAAACACCATTGATCAAGCATGTGAACCAACACAATACCAGAGCAAAGGGAGGCTACAGATTTTTGGCTGTTGAGTAGAGTTACTGATTGTGGATGATCAGCCATGATCACAATGAATGCTGGCTCGAAGGGCCGAATGGCCTCCTCTTGCATCTATTTTCTATGTTTCTAACCAGAGAGCGGCGCTGAACTACTATCTACCTCATTGGTGACCCTTGGACTATCCTTGACTGGACTGTGCTGGCTTTACCTTGCACTAAACGTTACTCCCTCATCATGTATCTACACACTGTAAACGGCCCGATTGTAATCATGTATTGTCTTTCCGCAGACTGGTTAGCACGCAACAAACGCTTTTCACTGCACCTCGGTACACGTGACAATAAACTAAACTGAAACAGAAACATTATTTACCAGGGTAAAGAGAAATATCAGAGTGCAGAATATACATTGCTCAGTCCGACTGGACCTACCTGAACTCCTGGACACTTTAATTCCTTTTCCCATTCCCACACTGACCTCTCTGTCCAATGTCAGAGTGAGGCTAAACGCAAATTGGAGGAACAGCACCTGATATTTCACTTACAGCCCAGTGGTATGAATACTGATTTCTCTAACTTCAAGCAATCCCTGCACTCCCTCTCTCTCTCCATCCCCCCCCAAGTTGCACCAGCATCTCTGGAGAGAAAGAATGGGTGGCATTTCGGGTCAGGTCTGAAGAAGGGTCTCGACCCCAAAAAAGTCACCCATTCCTTCTCTCCAGAGATGTTGCCTGTCCCGCTGAGTTACTTCAGTTTTATACACAACAGACAATGGGTGCAGGAGTAGGCCATTCGGCCCTTCGAGCCAGCACCGCCATTCAATGTGATCATCCCCAATCAGTACCCCGTTCCTGCCTTCTCCCCATATCCCCTGACTCCGCTATCTTTAAGAGCCCTATCTAGCTCTCCTCTCCATCTCTCCCCTCTTCCCTCCTACTCACTCCTATCCCCTCCACTCACCTACTCCCCTCATCACCTCTCCTCCCCTCTCCTTTCCTCGCCTGTCCCCTCCTCCCTTCTCATCCCCTCTCCTCCCCACTCCTTCACTTCCTCTCCTCCCCTCTCTACTCTCACCCCTACCCTCCCCTCTTCTCTCTCCTCTGTGTGTGTCTATCTTCGGTTTAAACCAGCATCTGTGGTTCCTTCCTAAACTAAACTGTGAATTTGTAAAACAAAAACTCCTTGCTCTGGGAGGGGGCCCTGCTCTGGTAGCAGCCGTGTCAGCAGCGCGTCAGTTTTTTCAACTTTTTTTTATTTTTTAGTATGTTTTAAAGTATGTGCTTAATGTTCCTTTGTGTGTTATGTGTGGGGGGGGTAAGGGGGAAACCACTTCGGTCGCCTCCTCCATGGAGAGGCGACATTTTCCAGGTCGCCTCCCCCGTGGCCTAACATCAAGGATCGGCGCGGCCTTTCCCGGAGACGCGCCCGGGGTTCAGCGGCGGGCGCAGTGTGGACTCTCGGCGTGGAGCGGGTGAACCCTCGCTGGAGGGGAGCGCTCCGTTTCGCTGGCCCGGGGCAGCCGGCAGCCTGAAGCCGTGGTCTGCATAGCTCCAGCTGGTGCGACGTCTACAGCCTCGTGGGGGACCCGGGCGAAGAAGAAGCCATCACTGCCGGCCCACGGCCAACTTCTACCGCGGGCCCGGCGTGAACTTACCAACACCCCTGGAGGGGAGCTTCGACCGCCGGCCCTGCAGTCTGCGGTGCTTCTGGCTGCGGCGGGGACTTTAAATCTCGACCGCCGGCCTGCGGCCTACAACAACTTAAAGCCGCGGTCTCCGGTGAGGAAGAGCCGATCCTGGACTGACTCTGGACTCTGGTCCTGTACACGGGGGGGGGGAAATGGAGGAGGACTGGCCAAATGTTGTGCCTTCCACCACAGTGATGAATGCTGTGGTGGATGTTTGTGTTACAGTTTTATTGTGGTTGTGTGTTCTTTATTATTGTATCGCTGCTGACAACCCAAAATTCCACCGACCCTGGTTGTGTGGCAAATAAATTCTATCTAATTCTATCTAATTCTAAAAGAGAAATGGGGAAACAAGATGCCGAGAGTGTGCCCAGTAGTTGTGCAGCCCACGACCAGAGAGCTGAGGCAAGTGAATAACACACACACACCACGCCCAATGTACTTGGAACAAATGTACACTCAGTTCAAAACTCTGGGGAATCTGTAACAAACATCCAGTAACATGACTACACAACGCAGGACAGGCCCTTTGGCCAACTATGATGCCAAGATGAACTAAACTCCTGTCTGCACATGACGCATTCCCTGCATATCATTGAAACATAGACAATAGGTGCAAGAGTAGGCCATTCGGCCCTGCGAGCCAGCATCGCCATTCAATGTGATCATGGCTGATCATCCACAATCAGTATTTAAGAAGGAACTGCAGATGCTGGAAAACCGAAGGTAGACAAACATGCTGGAGAAACATCGGGTGCAGCAGCATCTGTGGAGCGAAGGAAATAGGCAACGTTTCGGGACGAAACCCGAAAGGGTTTCGCCCCGAAACGTTGCCTATTTCCCAAGGGATTCGGCCCGAAACGTTGCCTATTTCCTTCGCTGCATAGATGCTGCTGCACCCGCTGAGTTTCTCCAGCATTTTTGTGTACCATCCAAAATCAGTACCCTGTTCCTGCCTTCTCCCCATATCCCTTGCATCCCCCCCTTAGCCCTAAGAACTAAATCTAACTCTCTCTTGAAAACATCCAGTGAATCAGCCTCCACTGCCTTCTGTGGCAGAGAATCCCACAGATTCACAACTCTCTGGGTGAAAACGTTTTTCCTCATCTCTGCCCTAAATGGCCCACCCCTTATTCTTAAACCGTGGCCCCTGGTTCTGGACTCCCCCAACATGGGGAACATTTTCCCAGCATCTACCCTGTCCAATCCCTTAAGGATTTTATATGTTTCTATAAAAACCCTCTCATCCTTTTAAATTTCAGTGAATATTAGTCCAGTCGATCCATATGCCTATTTAAAAATCTCTGAAACGCCACTATCGTACCTGCCTCCACCACCACCCCGGGCAGTGTGTAATATAAATTGCCCTGCACATCCCCTTTACCCTTTACCCCTCTCAGCTCCAAAATATGCCCTCTAGCCTCTGAAATTTCCATCCTGAGAAAAAGGTTCTGCCTGTCTACCCTATCTACACCACTCATCATTTTATATACGTCTGTCTTAAGGGGTTGGACAGGCTAGATGTAGGAAGATTGTTCCCGATGTTGGGGAAGTCCAGAACAAGGGGTCACAGTTTAAGGATAAGAGGGAAATCTTTTAGGACCGAGATGAGGAAAACATTTTTTACACAGAGAGTGGTGAATCTGTGGAATTCTCTGCCACAGAAGGTAGTTGAGGCCACAGTTCATTGGCTATATTTAAGAGGGAGTTAGATGTGGCCCTTGTGGCTAAAGGGATCAGGGGGTATGGAGAGAAGGCAGGTACAGGATACTGAGTTGGATGATCAGCCATGATCATATTGAATGGCGGTGCAGGCTCGAAGGGCCGAATGGCCCACTCCTGCACCTATTGTCTATGTTTCTATGTCACGTCTCCCTCAACCTCTGGCGTTCCAGAGAAGACAATCCAAGTTTGTCAAATCTCTCGTTGTACGAAGTGCTGGAGTAACTCAGCGGGTCAGGCAGCATCTGTGGAGAACATGGATAGGTGACGTTTCACAGAGTGCTGGAGTAACTCAGCGGGTCAGGCAGCATCTGTGGAGAACATGGATAGGTGACAGTACACGGTCTTCAGAAAGACCCTTCGTTCCGACCAGAAACGTCACCTATCCATGTTCTCCACAGATGCTGCCTGACCCGCTGAGTTACTCCAGCACTCTGTGTCTTTGTTTGTATATCAGCATCTGCAGTTGCTTGTGTCACTTTAAACCAAAACCCTCCAATCCAGACAGATTTCAGGTGAACCATCTTCTGCACCCCTCCACAAAGCATGGTGACCCCAAATATAAATAATCTCATCTACATCCCAGGGAGAAAGACAAGGAGAGGGGGAGAGAGAGAGGGGGCAGGGAGAGAGAGGGAGGGAGAGAGAGAGGGAGTGAGAGGGAGGGAGAGGGGCAGGGGAGAGAGAGAGGGGGGACAGGGAGAGAGGGCAGGGAGAGGGGGGAAAGAGGGGGAGAGAGAGAGGGGGGAGAGAGGGAGAGTGAGAGAGGGACAGAGAGAGAGAGAGAGATTGGGCAGGGGAGAGAGAGAGAGAGGGGGAGAGGGACAGAGAGAGAGAGAGGGGACAGGGAGAGAGAGAGAGTGAGTGAGAGAGAGAAAGGGAGAGGGAGTGACCCAGAGACAGAGGGCAGCAGGGAGCGGCTGCCGGGGGCTGGGCTGGTTGCGGGACGGGACGGGACGGGACGGGGAGTCGGGGCAGGAAGAGCGGCTGAAGTCTCCCCGCCGCCGTCACATGCAGCCCGGGGACCCGCAACATGTCCCGGACAGGTAACCCCGCTCCCCCTGCCCTGCCCCTTGTGTCTCCCCCCTCCTCACCCTCGGCCCAGGGGGGTCTCTCCCCAAACCCCCCCACCCACGCTCGAACCCCCCGAGAAACACAGATCTCTATCCGAGCCAAAGAAAACGAGATCACGAACCCCGCGGGTCTCTTTCATCTCTATCCTCTCACCTCCCCTCATCCCCATCTCTAACCCAGTTCTCATACCCGCTCCACCCACCTCTCTCCCCTCCTCACTCCCCCTCTCTCCCCCCTTTCTACTGCCCTCTCTCTCCTCTCTCCCCACCCCTCTCCCCCTCCCCCCCTCTCTTCCCCCCCTCTCTGCCCCCTCTCTCCACCTCTCCCACCTTCCTCTCTCTCTGTGTCCCCCCCCTCTCTCTCTCCCCCCCTCTGTCAATTCAATTTTCAATTTTCAATTTTAAAAACTTTATCGGCATGATAAAAACATTGTTACATTGCCAAAGTATAAAACATGACATACACATTTAAAATGCATAAGTATAAATACAAGTCTCTGCCCCCCTCTCTCCCCCCTCACCCCTCTCTCACCCTTCTCACTCTCCCCTCACCACCCCTCTCTCCCTCCCCCCTCTCCGTTCCACCCCCTTGCCCAGACAGGGCACACAGCGGAGGGGGCGAGGAGCTATTCAGTTTGAGTTGAGTTTGTTGTCCCGTGTACTGAGGTACAGTGAGAAGCTTGTGTTGCGTGCTAACCAGCCAGCAGAAAGACAACACATGATTCCAATGGGGCGGTGTACAATGGGGCTGGCTGTAACTGTGTCTATACCTGGGGTCGGTTTGTATTCATTGATACCGCTGCCAAGATCAGTGTCCCATCGAGCTCACTGTTGTTATGTTTGCACAGATTGCAAAGTTTTGCGTTGGGTTTTTAATTCTTGTTTCGAGGCACATATCCCCGCTGGCTCCAGTTATTTCAGTACAGGTACCTCTCTCTTTTAAAGCAATCGGGCTGCCGTTACTTGTCCAGGGAAACTCGAGCTGTGGAGGCCAATTCACTGGATGTATTCAAGCGAGAGTTAGATTTAGCTAGACAAAAGTGCTGGAGAAACTCAGCGGGTGCAGCAGCATCTATGGAGCGAAGGAAATAGGCAACGTTTCGGGGCCGAAACCCTTGGGTTTCGGCCCGAAACGTTACCTATTTCCCAAGGGATTCACCCCAAAACGTTGCCTATTTCCCAAGGGATTCGGCCCGAAACGTTACCTATTTCCCAAGGGATTCGGCCCGAAACGTCGCCTATTTCCTTCGCTCCACAGATGCTGCTGCACCCGCTGAGTTTCTCCAGCACTTTTGTCTACCTTCGATTTTCCAGCATCTGCAGTTCCTTCTTAAACAGTTAGATTTAGCTCTTGGGGTTAACGGAATCAAGGGATATGGGGAGAAAGCAGGAACGGGGTACTGATTGTGGATGATCAGCCGTGATCATATTGAATGGCGGTGCTGGCTCGAAGGGCCGAATAGCCTACTCCTGCACCTATTGTCTATGTTTCTGTGACACGCTGTCGTTCGGTGTCGGTTTGCTTTCGCTCTTTGCAAAAAGTTGAAATGGACGGTTCACAAGCAGGGTGGAGTCGATGAGGGTGAGAGTTTTACTCAAAGAAGGGTCTCGGCCCGAAACGTTACCTATTTCCTTCGCTCCATAGATGCTGCCTGTCCCGCTGAGTTACTCCAGCAGTTTGTGTCTATCTAGAATTGGCGACCCTTGGGCTGGGAGACTGAGAGACGTACTTGGACACAAGGAACTGGTTACGGAAAAAGACCTTGGGAGGAAGGAACTGCAGATGCTGGTTTACACCGAAGATAGACACAAAATGCCGGAGTAACCCTAAAGCCCCTGTCCCACTTAGAAAACCTGAACGGAAACCTCTGGAGACTTTGCGCCCCACCCAAGGTTTCCGTGCGGTTCCCGGAGGTTTTTGTCAGTCTCCCTACCTGCTTCCACCACCTGCAACCTCCGGCAACCACCTGCAACCTCCGGGAACCTTGGGTGGCGCGCAAAGTCTCCAGAGGTTTCCGTACAGGTTTCCTAAGTGGGACAGGGGCATTAACTCTAATGGTGCTGCCTGTTCCGCTGAGTTACTTCAGCATTTTGTGTCTAACTACAAAGTGAGTTTAGTTTAGTTTATTGTCACGTGTACCGAGGTACAGTGAAAAGCTTGTGTTACTTGCTGTCCAGTCAGTGGACAGACTATACATGATTACCAATGAGCCGTTTACAGTGTATAGATTCATGATGAAGGGAATATGGTTTAGTGCATGGTAAAGTCCTATAAAGTCCGATTAAAGATAGTACGAGGGTCTCCAATGAGGTAGATGGGAGGTCAGGGCTGCTCTCTAGTTGGTGAGAGGACGGTTCAGTTGCCTGATAACAGCTGGGAAGAAACTGTGAAGGAACTGTAGATGCTGGCTTACACCAAAGATAGACACAGAGTGCTGGAGTAACTCAGCGGGTCAGGCAGCATCTGTGGAGAACATGGATAGGTGATGTTTCACAGAGTGCTGGAGTAACTCAGCGGGTCAGGCAGCATCTGTGGAGAACATGGATAGGTGACATTTTGGGTTGGGATCCTTCTGCAGACCTCCCTGTTTGGCCCAACCAGAATCTAAGGTACCTATGTCACTATCCACGTTCGCTGGAGAAGCTGCCTGACCCGCTGACTTACTCCAGCACTGTGTCTATTTTTATAAATCGGCATCTGCAGTTCCTTGTGTCTATGCCTTTCTTACTGTGAGATAATATTAAAGTTGAGATATTCATCAAAATTATATTAAATGGATTTATTTTAATCAAAATTATATTAAAGTTGACTTATGTTAATCACAGGTGGGGAGATATGGGGAGAAGGCAGGAACGGGGAACTGATTGGGGATGATCAGCCATGAGGGAGGAGAGGGAGGGGGAGGGGGGGAGGAGAGGGAGGGGGGTAGAGAGAGAGGTGGAGGAGAGGGAGGGGGGAGGGAAGGGAGAGGGGGAGGAGACGGAGAGAGGAGAGGGAGGGGGAGAGAGGGGGGAAGGAGAGGGGCGGAGGAGGGTGAAGTGAGGCTGAGGGAGGGGAGTGGCAAGGAGAAGTGGAGAAAGAGAGGGAGGTAGAGAGGTAGAAGCGGGGGGAGAGGCGGGGAGAGAGAGGGAGAGTGATGGGGGAAAAGTCACAGAAGTAATGTTTCAGGGCAATGAACTTTAAACAAAACAAACCATGAGAACATATTTTCCAGCCTTATTCAACATTATGAGTGGACTGAAAGTACTAATTTCCACCGAATATTTGATTTAGTTTTTCCCTAAAGTCTGCAAGTGTCTGCAAGTAGTTGCAACAGTTTGTTGTTGGCTGATTTGAGGCACTGTAGTTGTGTTCCTCTTGGCAAAATGTGGTCATATAATTCATTACATTTTGGCTGAGGCTGGGCTATCAAACACTAGCTGATCATAGACACAGAGTGCTGGAGTAACTCAGCGGGACAGGCAGGCAGCATCTATGGAGAGAAGGAATAGGTGACGTTTCGGGTCGAGACCCTTCTTCAGACTGATGTGGGGGGGGGGGGGGGGGGCGGAAAGAAGAAAGGAAGAGGCGGAGACAGTGGGCTGTGGGAGAGCTGGGAAGGGGAAGAGAAAGCAGGGACTACCTGAAATTGGAGAAGTCAATGTTCATACCGCTGGGGTGTAAACTACCCAAGTGAAATATGAGGGTAGCACCTCATATTTCACTTCCCCTCCCCTTCCCAGCTCTCCCACAGCCCACTGTCTCCGCCTCTTCCGTTCTTCTTCCCGCCCCCCCCCCCCCCCCCCCCCCCACCCTCACATCAGGGTCTCGATCCGAAACGTTGCCTATTTCCTTCGCTCCATAGGTGCTGCCTCACCCGCTGAGTTTCTCCAGCATTTCTGTCTACCATAGATAAGGGAGTGTAAGGTGTGAAAACAGGACAGAGGGAATGGAGATCAAGGAAAATGTAAAATGCGTCATTGTTAGCTGGGAGAAAGTAACAGCAAAGCAAACACAGATAAAATGTAGTCGGAGACAGTATAGACTGGTGGGGGAACTGGGAAGGGGATGGGGTGGTGAGGTGCTGTCCCTCCAATTTGCACTGGGCCTCACTGACAATGGGGGAGGCCCAGGACACAAAGGTCGGTGTGGGAATGGGACACGATCTGAAGGCCGATACGGGATGTATCTGCAGATATTATTCCAGGTACTGGACTTCAGATTACACATGAAACTGCGAAGGTCACAGAGTATTTTGCACATGAGTATAGAATGAATGCAGGATAGCAACACACAACAAGCTTCACAGCCACACAGCAACAGAAAGGTGAACATCATTCAACATTAAGCTGGGCATAGTGCCGAGAAGATTTACAATTTTGGTACAGTTTTGGTCTCCTAATCTGAGGAAAGACATTCTTGCCATAGAGGGAGTACAGAGAAGGTTCACCAGACTGATTCCTGGGATGGCAGGATTTTCATATGAAGAAAGACTGGCTTGTACTCGCTAGAATTTAGGAGATTGAGGGGGGATCTTATAGAAACTCACAAAATTCTTAAGGGGTTGGACAGGCTAGATGCAGGAAGATTGTTCCCGATGTTGGGGAAGTCCAGAACAAGGGGTCACAGTTTAAGGATAAGGGGGAAATCTTTAGTCTCGTGTGTTGTGCAACTTGTACCATCACATGAGGTGATGCATGAGTAAGGATTGAAGCATCAGTCAGGGCTGGTCCCTGTGGGCTCGGCTGTGATGTGCAGAGAGATGTCTTGTGCTGTTTGTTGGGAGCAGCTGCCTGACTTCATCCAGAGCGCTGGTAGCTGATGTAACAGCCTGCCCTGTTTGCCTGCCCTATCCTGAGAGACAGTGTACTGCCTGGAGTTTACAACTTGTGTTATTATGTTACTCTACATGTTCCGCGTTCAGAGTGAAAACTAATGACTTACAGCTCCAACCCGCTTGGCCAAACCAGCACATTCTGTTTTTGCAAATTCAGACTCGGTTTAGCAGCAGTGTCTGAGAACCTCGAAACTTAACAGTGCAGAGATAATAGACACAGAGTGCTGGAGTAACTCAGCGGGTCAGGCAGCATCTGTGGAGAACGTGGATAGGTGATGTTTCACAGAGTGCTGGAGTAACTCAGTGGGTCAGGCAGCATCTGTGGAGAACATGGATAGGTGACGTTTCGGGTCGGGACCTTCTTCAGACTGATACTGGCGGGGGGGGGGGGGGGGGTGTTAAGAAAGCTAGAAGAGATGAGGGGACAGGGTAAAGTCAGGCCATTGACATTTCAGGTTGAGACCTTGCCTCAGAACTGAGAGAACACAAAACATTGGCAATGTGTAGCACCCCTACACTAGCAACTACCCTACACAGACCAGGAACAATTTACTATTTTACCGAAACTAATCACCCTATAAACCTGCACGTCTTTGGAGTGTGGGAGGAAACCGGAGCACCCGGAGAAAACCCACGCAGTTACGGGGAGAACGTACAAACTCCGTACAGACAGCGCCCGTAGTCAGACTTTGTACTAGTATTATGGTTATTAATTTATTGATTTTTGAAAAATTATTTTATTTATCTGTGTGTTATTGTGCTTACAGTCTCTTTAAGCTGTTGTTAGTAAGAATTTCACTCCTGTTGTTTGTACATATGGCAGTTAAACACAAGTTAAACACATAATACTGGAGTAATTCAGCGGGACAGGCAGCATCTCTGGAGAGAAGGAATGGGTGATGTTTCGGGTCGAGTCCCTTCTTCGGACTGGAGAATGGTCTCAACACGAAACGTCACCCATTCCTTCTCTCCAGAGATGCTGCCTGTCCCGCTGAGTTACTCCAGCAATTTGTGTCTATCTTCACTTTAAACCAGCATCTGCAGTTCCTTCCTACAAAAAATTAAAAGCACTCCTGACTTGTTGTGTAGGGAGGAACTGCAGATGCTGGTTTACGCCAAAGACAGACACAAAATGCTGGGGCAACTCTTGAGTGCAGCGTAGGTTGACCAGGTTAATCCCCGGGATGGCGGGACTGACATATGATGAAAGAATGGGTCGACTGGGCTTATATTCATTGGAATCTTATAGAAACATATACAATTCTTAAGGGATTGGACAGGCTGGGTGCAGGAAAAATGTTCCTGATGTTGGGGGAGTCCAGAACCAGGGCTCACAGTTTAAGAATAAGGGATAGGGATTTAGGACTGAGATGAGGGAAAACTTTTTCACCCAGAGAGTTGTGAATCTGTGGGATTCTCTGCCACAGAAGGCAGTGGATGCCGATTCACTGAATGTATTCAAGAGAGAGTTAGATTTAGCTATTGGGGCTAACGGAATCGAGGGATATGGGGAGAAGGCAGGAACGGGGTACTGATTGGGGATGATCAACCATGATCATATTGAATGGTGGTGCTGGCTCGAAGGGCCGAATGGCCTACTCCTGCACCTATTGTCTATAATAGTGGAATCAGCTTAACCCTACCCATAACTCTCGTCCAAATTCCTTCTCCCTTCACTGGCCCCAAACTCACTCACTCCTGCACCTATATTTATATGTTTGACTTCTTGAATGGAGAGATGACAAATGCGACATTATTTAAGATAATTGTATTATTGTAACAAGAGATAAAAGTGAATGGCTGTGCTGGGTGGGGTGGAAGACTATGAATGGCAATCACGTCCGGATCCCTGCCGCCTGTAAGACTCTCATTGTTCCATTGTCGGGACAAATGACAATTGAAACACTCTTGGCACTTAACTAACGAGAGGATTGGTCTCAAAGGTTCTACAGCTCCCAGGATATTACCACCATCGCGATGACGGAAGATGTCACAGGTGTGAACTATCTTGTGATGTGCAGGAAGGAACTGCAGATGCTGGTTTACACCGAAGATAGACACAAAATGCTGGAGTAACTCGGTGGGACAGGCAGCATCTCTGGAGAGAAGGAGTGGGTGACGTTTCGGGTCGAGACCCTTCCTCAAACACGTCTCCACGTCAGTTTACCATTCCAATTCTTTCCTTCCATGGCAAGAGTTTACTCCAAAATAATTTCATCGTCCTATCTGGAACATATGACAATTAAACACTTCTCCCTCCCCAAGACACCAACGTTTAATGTTAACGTTCTTCAGCCTGAAGAAGGGTCTCGGCCCGAAACGTCACCCATTCCTTCTCTCCAGAGACCCTTCTTTAGACTTCTTCAGGTCACTGTTTTCGGGCTCCTGTACCTCCTTCCCGACGGCAGATGAGAGGGTGACCAGTGGGGGTGTGGTCTTTGATGATGCTGGCTGCCTGTTTGAGGCAGTGACTCCTGTAGATCCCATTGAGGGCAGTGAATTTGTGGAATTCTTTGCCACAGACGGCTGTGGAGGTCAAGTCAGTGACTATATTTAAGGCAGAGACAGATAGATTCTTGATTAGTGCGGGTGTCAGGAGTTATGGGGAGAAGGCAGGAGAATGGGGTTAGGAGGGAGTGTAGATCAGACATGATTGAATGGTGGAGTGGGCTCGATGGGCCGAATGGCCTAATTCTGCTCCTATCTCTTGTGATGATGGGGATTGATTAAGCAGAGAAAAGCGATCGGGGAGAATCTGGATTTAGTGACTGGCTCATTTAATTAGTTAAATTGCATTTGCAAGCTCTCTGCGGAGTGAATTCACATCTGTGCTGCAGCCTAATTGTGTTTACTGGTATGGGTGTCATGTTGCACAAGGCAGCCGCACTCAGGGAAGAACAAAGGGGCGGTGGCCGTGAGACGTTTCAGAAGGAATTGCAGATGCTGGGAAAATCAAAAGTAGACAAAAAATGCTGGGGAAAATTTCTCACAGAGAGTGGTGAGTCTGTGGAATTCTCTGCCTCAGAGGGCGGTGGAGGCGGGTTCTCCGGATGCTTTCAAGAGAGAGCTAGATAGGGCTCTTAAAGATAGCGGAGTCAGGGGATATGGGGAGAAGGCAGGAACGGGGTACTGATTGGGGATGATCAGCCATGATCATATTGAATGGTGGTGCTGGCTCGAAGGGCCAAATGGCCTACTCCTGCACCTATTGTCTATTGTCTATCTTGGAGGCAGTCAATGCTAGTTGATTGTGACCTTGGGCTCAGCCAGTTAGGAGGCATGGTGTCACATATCTGACGGTCCCACATTGATCTCCAGATAAGATGCCTTTTGTCCTTGGAAGGAATGTCACCTGAGGTTCAGACTTGTGATGGAACTTCTGACTCAAAGACAGCCGCGTGGAAAATCTCTCCTTCCTGTATCTGCAAAGAACAGCAGACATCCTTCACTTTACTTCAGTGAAGAAGCAGTTCATGTTTAAGAAGGAACTGCGGATGCTGGAAAAATCAAAGGTAGACAAAAGTGCTGGAGAAACTCAGCGGGTGAGGCAGCATCTATTGAGCGAAGGAAATAGGTGACGTTTCGGGTCGAGACCCTTCGTAGAAAGAGCGTTGATCTGCTCTGATTTCAAGTACCTCCGTCATTCCTTCCTGCCCTGTCCCCTGCCCTAGTTGTCTGATTGGTTCCACAGTCCTTGTCTCCCTCTCGTTAGCACATCTTCCCCAGCCAACAATGGCCCATTCAAGATGGCGGCGCTGCCTTAGCAGCTGCGGCTCGCCTGCAGTCCGTTTGTTTCTTCTTTTATTTTTTTGTTTCTTCTTTTGTCCTGTTAATTTTTGGTTTTATTTTATTATGTTGTGTATGGGTGTGGGGGGTGGGGGGTGTGTGGGGGTGGGGGTGTGGGGGGGTGGGGGGGTGGGGAGAAACAGGTTTTTGGTCTCTTCCTTTGGGGGGATGCGACTTCTCTTGTCGTATCCCCCGTGTCCGTCTCTGTCTGCGCCGAGGCCTAATGGCGGAGCTTGCGGCCTCGGAGCTGGGGCAGCGTTCCAGCGGCAACATCGGAGCTGTGGCGTTCCGGCGGCAGCGGCAACCCGACCTCGGAGGATCGGCCACGTCGGTGGACAACGGCGTCGGGAGCTCACAGGTCGCCTCGGAGCAGAGGGAGAACAAGGAGGGAAGGGACAAGGACTTTAAGATTTTTGCCTTCCATCACAGTGAGGAGGTGCCTGGTGAACTCACTGTGGTGGGTGTTAAATTTGTGTTTATTGTGTGTTTTTGTCATTTTTATTATATGTATGACTGCAAGGCAACGACATTTCGTTCAGACCGAAAGGTCTGAATGACAATAAAGGCTACTTTGACTACTTTGACTTTGACTTTGAAATTTGTGGGCTCCACCCTTCCTGAGGCTATTTCAGAGTCTTATGACGGGCCTCGACCCAAAACGTAAGTCTGATGAAGCTTGACCCGAAACGTCTCCCATTCCTTGTCTCCAGAGATGCTGCCTGCCCTGCTTAGTTACTCCAGTTTCTTGCGTCTGTTTTCGGTGTAAACCAGCATCTGCAGTTCCTTCTCGTATATAATTTCTTCAGTAAGTTGATACGAGTTGTCGATGTAAATTAGTATCACACGTATTCGGGAAGGACCATTCAGAAGCCTGATAACAGAGGGGAAGAAGCTGTTCCTGAGTCTGGCGGTGCGCGCTTTCAAGCTTCTGTACCTTCTGCCGGATATTTTAAGAATAAGGAGTAAGTAATTTAGAACGGAGACGAGGAAACACTTTTTCTTTCAGAGAGTGGTGAGTCTGTAGAATTCTCTGCCTCAGAGGGCGGTGGAGGCCGGTTCGCTGGATGCTTTCAAGAGAGAGCTAGATAGGCCTCTTAAAGATAGCGGAGTCAGGGGATATGGGGAGAAGGCAGGAACGGGGTACTGATTGGGGATGATCAGCCATGATCACATTGAATGGCGGTGCTGGCTCGAAGGGCCGAATGGCCTACTCCTGCACCTATTGTCTATTGTCTATTGAAAGAGGAATGGCCGGGGTGGGACAAGTCTTCAATAGTTCAGTTTAGTTTATTGTCACGTGTACCGAGGTACAGTGAAAAAAACGTTTGTTGCGTGCTAACCAGTCAGCAGAAACATAACACCTGATAACAATCGAGCCGTCTACAGTGTACAGATACAGGATAAAGGGAATAACGTTTCGTTGTCGGACCTGCACGCAGAGAACTGGGCGACATCTTTTACTCTCTTGCCTTTAAGGATGCATACCTTCAGATCATTAATTAATACTACGTTAATATTTTACTCAAGATTCCAGCAACTGCAGTTTCTTGTGTCTCCAGTTAATGAGTAATTGCACGTAAATCTATTTGACATGACTTCATTTATTTGCTGCAATATTATCTAATCTCAATGAAACTTTTGTCCTTTAATGTGTGAAAGCTTGCCTTTGACTTTGCGGGGCAAATAATGTTCACAATCGAAGATAATGCTGCATTAACATACCGTTTAGGAAGCCACACAGTTACACCAATCACCTGCCGAAGGCTTCCTCTTGAACGGACCGACAGTTTTGCTCTTTATTTCTTTATCAGAAGTTATCAGACTATTTCAATGTTTGGTTTGTGACGTGATTTGCAAAATAAGCGTTTTGCAAATAATCCCAACAATGTGAGTCCTGTATTGATATCGTTGAATCACTGATCTGTTTCTACTGCAGCCGTCAGCGTGGTATAGTTTCTCTTGTTTGATGTGTTTTGTGATTATTAATCTGGTTTCTGGTCATGTTCACCGTCGGGACTGGCCCCGGCTAGATCAGGGCAACACATAACGACACAAGCTACAAGAGCACATATTTCGCCTGGGTAGTCTACACCCCAGCGGTATGAACATTGACTTCTCCAATTTCAGGTAGTCCTTGCTTTCTCCCTCTTTCCCCGCTCTCCCACAGCCCACTGTCTACGCCTGTTCCTTCCTTCTTTCCACCCCCCCTCCCCCCCAAGTCTGAAGAAGAGTCTCGACCCGAAACGTCACCCATTCCTTCGCTCCATAGATGCTGCCTCACCTGCTGAGTTTCTCCAGCATTTTTGTCTACCTTCAATTTTTCCAGCATCTGCAGTTTCCTTCTTAAACAATCGTTCATCAACGCCATCACTTTAGTCTGAATGATGCAGAGATATTATCGTTTCGCTGAACACCAGCGCTCAGTCCACCTAGACCTACCTGATCCACCACTTGTTAAACACTTCAACTCCCCCTCCCATTCCCACACTGACCTTTCTGTCCTGGGCCTCCTCCATTGTCAGAGTGAGTCCCAGCACAAATTGGAGGAGCAGCACCTCATATTTCACTTGGGCAGCTTACACCCCAGTGGTATGAACATTGACTTCTCTAACTTAACGTAGCCCTTGCTTTCTCTCTCTCTCCATCCCTCCCTCATCCAAGTTCTCTGGCTAGTTTCAAAGTCCTCCTGATTAGATTTTACTGATTGTTTTACTTGTAATACAACATTATCATACACCGCAGCTTCTCCTCGGCCAACAATGACCCATTCTGCGTTGATCGTTGTTCCCTTTGATCTATTATTGATTATTGATGTGAAATTACTGAAAAATGTCGACGGTAAAATGTTTGCCGTCTAAGTTGTCTCTGGCCATTGTTAAAGCGTTGAACTTGATGTTGGAGATGTACACTCGGGCCAGGCGGCTTTAGAGTGAGGTGTTGACCAATACCAATGGATGTGAAGTAACACAGTGACTTTGAAAGAAGGTGTACGAATACTGAAAGAAAAAATTGCTGCCTTAAGGGCCTGTCCCACTATACAAGTTTACCCAAGAGCTCCCCCGAGTTTAAAAAAAAATCAAACTTGTGTTATATACGTAGCGGGTACGTTGGAGCTCGGGGACGTCTCTTAGCGGCTCGTAACGCTAACGGCAGGTACTCGGGAAACGCGGTAAGCTCGTGAAGTTTTTTCAACATGTTGAAAAATGTCCACGAGAGCCCCCGAGTACCTACGAGCGGCCATTACCGTAATTCTCCGAGCTCGAATCAGGGGAAACTCAGGAGAACTCTTGAATTAGCTCGTAGAGTGGGACAGGCCCTTCAGTCGCATAGCAGGTGGGCTGCCGTGCAGTTAACAGCATGACTGTCACCTTGTTCTGGCTTTGCCACAATATCATAATGGCGCAATATCTGGATCTGGACGTAGTACGCTGAAAATCTCCAGGTAGGGCATCACTCAGCACTATGATGGTGGTGGGCGTGCTAGTCAAGATGGAAATGCTTTTGGAGTTGCATCTTTGTATGTGTTGATGTTTTGGAGATCTCTGATGCTGGATGGTAGGGTATTCCAATCCCTTGCTGTCTTGAAGAACAACCAGTGAGAAAGTGCTAACAAAGTGCCCTGCGGAATGAAATAATTTCAATAGACAATAGACAATAGTTGCAGGAGTAGGCCAATAGGGGAGTTGAGGGAGTGCAGCGTAGGTTCGCCAGGTTCCCGGGATGGCGGGACTGTCATATGATGAAAGAATGGGTCGACTGGGCTTGTATTCACTGGAATTTAGAAGGGTGAGAGGACATTTTATAGAAACATAAAATTCTTAAAGGATTGGACAGGTTAGAAGCAGGAAAAATGTTCCCGATGTTGGGGGTAGTCCAGAACCAGAGGTCACAGTTGAAGAAGAAAGGGCCAGCCATTTAGGATTGAGATGAGGAAAAACTTTTTCACCCAGAGAGTCGTGAATCTGTAGAATTCTCTGCCATAGAAGGCAGTGGAGGCCAATTCATTAGATGTTTTCAAGAGAGAGTTAGATTTAGCTCTTAGGGCTAACGGAATCAAGGGATACGGGGAGAAGGCAGGAACGGGGTACTGATTTTGGATGATCAGCCATTATCATATTGAATGGCGGTGCTGGCTCGAAGGGCTGAATGGCCTACTCCTGCACCTATTGTCTATGTTTCTATGGTAGACAAAAATGCTAGAGAAACTCAGCGGGTGAGGCAGCATCTATGGAGCGAAGGAATAGATGACGTTTCGGGTCGAGCCCCTTCTTCAGACTGATGTGGGGGGGGGGGCGGGAAGAAGAAAGGAAGAGGCGGAGACAGTGGGCTGTAGGGGAGGGGAAAGAGGGAGAAAGCAGGGACTACCTGAAATTGGAGGTCAATGCCATTACAGCTGGGGTGTAAACTGCCCAAGCGAAATATGGGTATGATCACATTGAATGGCGGTGTTGACTTGAAGGGCTGAATGGCCTACTCCTGCACCTATTTTCTATGTTTCTATGTTTATTCACAACTCTCTGGGTGAAAAAGTTTTTCCTCATCAGCCCACAAGGTCCGTGCCGAACGTGACGATGTATAAATAATCCCCTCTGCCTGCACGTGTGCCCCTATCCCTCCACTCCCTGCACATCCGTGTGATAATCATCTCCTCTGCTTCCACTACCCAAGGAAACTCCCGCACACACCAGTCATAAGGACCGTCACACTGACATACAATTCATACAAGTGCGAGAACATAGAACTCGTGTGAATGAATCATCGATGATCAATGGAGAAAACCTCTCAGAATGTCGAGCACAATGCCAGATGGTGAATCTGGTGGAGCACATCACTGATACGAACTCAAAGAACTTTTTATTGAAATCTGAATGTATTGAAGTCTGAAGGAGGGTCCCTGCTCGAAACGTCAACTCTCCGCATCCCACCATTTACTGGAAATCTACTAACTAACTAAATGGGATGATCTTAAAAAAAATAGCGATGGTCCCTGGTTTGATCAGCACATCGATTGTATGCATGTGTTTTACCGAATTTAATTTGTGCAAAACATTCAGTGCTGGGTGTAACTTAATCAAGTTACAAAATTCATCATCACTCCCAGAGGTGGTGTTTGGTTTCCAGAATGAGCCATACAAATCCACACACGCATTGGAGAAAATAGACACACAATGAATCTTGCTCTCCGAACCCTCGCTTGGATTCCTCTCCCTCAAATAGATAATAGACAATAGACAATAGGTGCAGGAGTAGGCCATTCGGCCCTTCGAGACAGCACCACCATTCAATGTGATCGTGGCTGATCATCCCCAATCAGTACCCCGTTCCTGCCTTCTCCCCATATCCCCTGACTCCGCTATCTTTAAGAGCCCTATCTAGCTCTCTCTTGAAAGCATCCAGAGAACCTGCCTCCACCGCCCTCTGAGGCAGAGAATTCCACAGACTCACCACTCTCTGTGAGAAAAAGTGTTTCCTCGTCTCCGTTCTAAGTGGCTTACTTCTTATTCTTAAACTGTGGCCCCTGGTTCTGGACTCCCCCAACATCGGGAACATGTTTCCTGCCTCTAGCGTGTCCAAACCCTTAACAATCTTATGTGTTTCAATGAGATCCCCTTCTAAACTCCAGAGTGTACAAGCCCAGCCGTTCCATTCTCTCAGCATATGACAGTCCCGCCATCCCGGGAATTAACCCTGTAAACCTACGCTGCACTCCCTCAATAGCAAGAATGTCCTTCCGCAAATTCGGAGACCAAAACTGCACACAATACTCCAGGTGTGGTCTCACTAGGGCCCTGTACAACTGCAGAAGGGCCTCTTTGCTCCTATACTCGATTCCTCTTGTCTGTCCCGCTGAGTTACTCCAGCACTTTGTGTCTATATCTGGTGTCACCTCCAATACCAAGTATCCTTGTGCTGTCTTTAATCCATCCCCTTCACAGTCAGTCAAACGTTGCCAATTAATAGCACGTCAACTCAAAATGAAAACTTAGCTGGGTGGAACTGGAGAAAAGAGGATGGTTCAATCTGGATGTTTTTCTCAAGTACGTGTTTAAACTCTGATGCAAGTTTGGATCAGTATTTGGTCGGCGTTTAGGATCAATAGGCTTACTTGGAACTGTGTGTAAAGTTCATTTCTCTGGCAGCCCCAAGTGCAGGAATGTTGTTGATTATATCTTACTTCAACAAGGCCTCTCTGCTTTCCGTGTCTAGGCCTTTTTAAAACAAAATATTGAGGGTTTAACAGATTCTGAACAATAAATCAATATTTCCAAAATGTCTTGGATTCTTCCATCATTACTTAGAGTTCTGGCTCAGGTTGTGGAAACGTGATTTATTAGCCATGAGCGGTGTGAGCTGCTGGTGAGCTGTTGCTCCTGAGTGGACAGTAGCTGGGAATGTTAGTAAAGGGCCTGTCCCACTTACGTGGCTTTTTCGGCGACTGCCGGCACCTGTCATAGGTCGTTGCAGGTCAGCGAAAAATGTCAACGTTGAAAATCCAGCGGCGACCAGAAAGACGCTACGACTCTTTGGGCGACTGAGGAGACGACTCACGACCGTACAGGCGACATGTCGCGGGGTGAAGCCTGTACGGTCGTGAGTAGTCGCCCAAAGAGTCGTACCTTGTTCTGGTCGCCGCTGGATTTTCAACATGTTGAACATTTTTGGCAACCTGCTGCGACCAATGACGGGTGCCGGCAGTCGCCGAAAAAATTGTGTAAGTGGGACAGGCCCATTAATGAGGCTTTCTGGAGAGTCGGGAGAATGTCGAGAAGGGCAGGTGTACGATAATCACACCTAGTAGCTGCCTCACACCTCCAGAGACCCTGGTACAATCCTGACAAAAAGGATTTGAGTATAGGAGCAGGGAGGTTCTACTGCAGTTGTACAGGGTCTTGGTGAGACCACACCTGGAGTATTGCGTACAGTTTTGGTCTCCAAATCTGAGGAAGGACATTCTTGCCATAGAGGGAGTACAGAGAAGGTTCACCAGCCTGATTCCTGGGATGTCAGGACTGTCTTATGAAGAAAGACTGGATAGACTTGGTTTATACTCTCTAGAATTTAGGAGATTGAGAGGGGATCTTATAGAAACTTACAAAATTCTTAAGGGGTTGGACAGGCTAGATGCAGGAAGATTGCTCCCGATGTTGGGGAAGTCCAGGACAAGGGGTCACAGCTTAAGGATAAGGGGGAAATCCTTTAAAACCGAGATGAGAAGAACTTTTTTCACACAGAGAGTGGTGAATCTCTGGAACTCTCTGCCACAGAGGGTAGTCGAGGCCAGTTCATTGGCTATATTTAAGAGGGAGTTAGATGTGGCCCTTGTGGCTAAGGGGATCAGAGGGTATGGAGAGAAGGCAGGTACGGGATACTGAGTTGGATGATCAGCCATGATCATATTGAATGGCGGTGCAGGCTCGAAGGGCCGAATGGCCTACTCCTGCACCTAATTTCTATGTTTCTATGTTTCTATGACCTCTGGTGCTGCCTGTGTGGAGTTTGCACGTTCTCCCTGTGACCGCATGGGTGTCCCCTGGTTTCCTCCCACATCCCAAAGACGTGCGGGTTTTGTAGGTTCAGGATGTTTCCACTAGTGGGAGAGTCTAGGATTAGAGGTCATACCCTCAAAATTAAAGGACGTTCTTTTCGGAAGGAGATGAGGAGAAATTTCTTTAGTCAGAGGGTGGTGAATCTGTGGAATTCTTTGCCACAGAAGGCCGTGGAGGCCAAGTCAGTGGATATTTTTAAGGCAGAGATAGATAGATTCTTGATTAGTACGGGTGTCAGGGGTTATGGGGAGAAGGCAGGAGAATGGGGTTAGGAGTGAGAGATAGATCAGCCATGATTGAATGGCGGAGTAGACTTGATGGGCCGAATGTCCTAATTCTACTCCTATCACTTATGACCTAAATTGGCCCTCTGTAAATTGCCCCTAGTGTGTAAGGAGTGGAAAAGATACTGGGATAGCATAGAACTAGTGAGAACGGGTGATCGATGGTTTGTGTGGAGTCGGTGGGCTGAAGGGCCTGTTTCCATGCTGTGTCTCTATACTAAACAAAACCTAAATGGTGTTGTGTTGATTCCAGTGCATCAAAGGTCAACAAATAAGTGGTGTTTTGAGACTTTGCATGGGTCAAGTCATCTTTCTGTCCAAATGTGTAGCAACTATGTAGAGAATATTTTGGAGGTGAACTGTTTTTAAATTAATAACTCCGTAAACAACTCAGAATGAGAGGAATTCTTTTCTAATGCTTCACTTTGAAGAAATTCGCTCAACTTTTTTCCAACAAGATATTCCAAGTAACCTAAATTTCCTAAAGGAATGCATTAAACACACTTGGCAAACGTTTGCGACTCTGCATCTAAACGCTGGACTTAACTCATCGACTCCGGTTCGATCCCAGCGACTAACATGTGAGTGATGGTTTACAAAACCAGCTGGTTGCAAGAAACACTCGTAGACAAAAATGCGGGAGAAACTCAGCCGGTGAGGCAGCATCTATGGAGCGAAGGAACAGGTGACGTTTCGGGTCGAAACCCTTCTTCAGACTGACGTGGGGGGGGCAGGAAGAAGAAAGGAAGAGGCGGAGACAGTGGGCTGCGGAAGAGCTGGGAAGGGGAGAGGAAGGAGGGAGAAAGCAGGGGCTACCTGAAATTGGAGAAGTCAATGTTCATACCGCTGGGGTGTGAACTACCCAAGTGAAATATGAGGAGCTGCTCCTCCAATTTACGGTGGGACTCACTCTGGCCATGGAGGAGGCCCAGGACAGGAAGGTCGGATTCGGAATGGGAGGGGGAGTTGAAAGCTGAGCCACCGGGAGATCAGGTTGGTTATTGCGAACTGATCTGTATTGCGAAATTATATCTGTAATTAAAAATCAAAGATTATTTTCTTTGTGATTAGCTTTTGACGTATCGCTAAATTAATGTTGAGGAATAGAGTGGACGCGGTGATTGTAACAACATGACCTGTTGATTTAAACCATCAGGAATGTGCACCAATTAAAACATGAGTATCTGTATGCAACCATTAACTTTGTCAGTCTTCAGTTAAGATCAGTCCTAAACCAGCCCCACACAGCTGTAAATGTAGAATCAATCCAGATGTTAATGATGTAATAACGAGGAAACACTTTTTCTCACAAAGGGTGGTGAGTCTGTGGAATTCTCTGCCTCAGAGGGCGGTGGAGGCAGGTTCTCTGGATGCTTTCAAGAGAGAGCAAGATAGGGCTCTTAAAAATAGCGAAGTCAGGGGAGAAGGAAGGAACGGGGTACTGATTGTGGATGATCAGCCATGATCACATTGAATGGCGGTGCTGGCTGGAAGGGCTGAATGGCCTCCTCCTGCACCTATTGTCTATTGTCAATTGTAATTGGGATGGCAAAGTATATAGTAGACATTAGCAACGTTGAACAAATATGAACTGCACATACAGCCAACTATAGTGCTCTAAACAATTCCATTTAAACTTAAGAAAAAGGTTACTGAATATCTGGGACTTACTGGGTAGATGGTAAAATCTGCCGTTTCCCTCCCTGTTCCCCCTCACAATAGGCCACTTATGGACAACAACAGAACAACAGACAGCCAATCATGTCATCTCTGGGTGCCCGCTCTACCACCCACCACATGGAGCTGTGTCGGGGCCTGGCAGACATTGACGCCAACAGAGACAACAACCCGGCTGGTCAACACCCGGCGCCAGATCTAACTATTCCTTTGGTTTATGTTTCATTTGCACGAAGAAGAAGACTTAAGGGCCTGTCCCACTTACGTGTCCTTGGCATGCAAACTACACGACCTCGTGGTCACGTTGAGGTGTACGGGCATCGTGTGGCTGCGCAGGGCCAGTCTCACTGAGAAGAGCGGAGGGGTATGTAGTTGTGCGCGAGATCGCGCGGGGCTCCGAACTTTTTGTAGTGAACAAAATCTTCGCGCGCCAACGGCCTGTCACGTAACTGACGACCAAAGTGGGACAGGCCCAAGACCCTGGCGCGACGGTGCCTGACCCGCTGAGTTACTCCAGCGTTTTGTGTCTATCTTCCCATGGGAGGAACGGGAGGCATTGCAGCAAGCTGTGGCCATGGTAACGGCAGTGTTGTGCAGAGGGTGCAGCCTACGACACATCTGCTGCACCACAGCAAACAGCTGGCGGACAGATGTTGCTGTTGGCAACGGTGATCCCAGTTTATAAAGGGGGGAGGATTAACTGAATGATGTAAATGGATATTTACATGGAAAGGGAGAATTCAGTTGTGCCCTGTTCCATTACAGAATGGAACTGAATATTAAAAACCTCATTATGTTTCTCAGTGTGTGTTACCTTCAACAAGGAACTGCAGTTGCTGCTTTACAAAGTAAAAGACACAAAGTGCTGGAGTAACTCAGCGGGTCAGGCAGCATCTGTGGAGAACATAGATAGGTGACGTTTCGGGTTCAGATGTTGCCAGGACTCGAGTGCCTGTACTGAGGTTGAGCAAGCAAGGACTCTCTTCCTTGGAGCGTGAGAGGGTGAGGTGTGATACAAAATTATGAGAGGAATAGATCGGGTAGACGCACAGAGTCTCTTGTTCAGAGTAGGGGAATCGAGCACAAGAGGAGGTAGGTTTAAGGTGAGGGGGGGGGGGGAGGATTTAATAGGAATCTGAGGAGTAACTTTTTTACATAAGGGTGGTGGGTGTATGGAACGAGCTGCCAGAGGAGGTAGTTGAGGCTGGGACTATCGCAAGAACGTTTAAGAAACAGTTAAGGGCCAGTCCCACGAGCATGCGACTCCATGCGGCAAGCGCGACCTAACGTGGTGGCTTGAGCCGTACGGCCTCGCGGTGCCGGTCCCACTTCGATCGCCGGAGCCGTATGGAGTTGTACGGAGCTGGTCCCGACATCGCGCGGGGCTCCGAAAAACTGACCGTGTTCAAAAATTCCGCGCGACAACGGCCTGCCGGCCCGCAGCCGCCTCGACGCTGTACGCATCGCCTCGACGGGCGTACGCAGCGTCTTAACGCCGTACGTCACGCGCGAACTTCCCGCGGACTTGGCTCGAACTTCACATCACTCACTCGACCTCTGCGCAACCCTCGCTTCCGGTTTGGTCGCGCTCGCCGCATGCAGGTCGCATGCTCGTGGGGCAGGCCCTTTAGACAGATACATTGTTAGGACAGGTTTGGAGGGATATGGACCAAACGCGGGGAGGTGGGACTGGTGTAGATCGGATATGTTGGTCTGCATGGGCAAGTTGGGCCGAAGGGCCTGCTTCCACGCAGTATCACTCTATGAGTCAATGACTATATGACTCTTCTTCAGCCCAATGAGTCTCCAGAGATACTGCCTGAGCCGCTGAGTTACTCTGGCACCTTGACCCTTTATTTGAATGGGGTATGATTCAATGTCACGGGTGTTCAGCTGTGAGTTGATCCACCTGTGTCTTGGTTACGACAACCTAATGTCTTTCTATTCTGGACTTCATTCAGCGGCAGGTCCCAAAATACGTCAGCACCAGAGTACACGAGAGTGGGATAACGTGGAACTAATGTTGAAGGCAGGCAGCATAGAAAATAGAAAATAGGTGCAGGAGTGGGCAATGGCACAATGGGCTAAGTGTTCGGCTGGCAACCGGAAGGTAGCCGGTTCGAATCCCACTTGGAGTGCATACTGTCATTGTGTCCTTGGGAAAGACACTTCACCCACCTTTGCCTGTGTGTGAATGTGTGTGAATGTGTGTGAGTGATTGGTGGTGGTCGGAGGGGCCGTAGGCGCAGATTGGCAGCCACGCTTCCGTCAGTCTGCCCCAGGGCAGCTGTGGCTACAGAAGTAGCTTACCACCACCGAGTGTGACTGAGGAGTGAATGAATAATGCGATGTAAAGCGCCTTGAGTATTAGAAAGGCGCTATATAAATCCTATCCATTATTATTATTATTATTATTCGGCCCTTTTGATCATCCAAAATCAGTACCCCGTTCCTGCTTTCTCCCCATATCCCTTGATTCCTTTAGCCCGAAGAGCTAAATCTAACTCTCTCTTGAAAACATCCAGTGAATCGGCCTCCACTGCCTTCTGTGGCAGAGAATTCCACAGATTCACAACTCTCTGGGTGAAAGGGGTTTTCCGCGTCTCAGTTTTCTGTGGGGAAAAGGAATAGGTGACGTTTTGGGATGTCTGACATGTGCTGCTACTGTATCTGCCTCCACCACCACCCACCCCTAGCAGCGCGTTCCAGGCACCCACCCTTCTTCAGTCTGAGAGTCAGGGGGAGAGGGAAACGAGAGGTATAGACGGTGATGTAGAGAGAGATATAGAACAGATGAAGGAGAGATAGGCAAAAAAGTACTGATGATAAAGGAAACAGGCCATGGTTCACTGGGGGCTAGGTGAAAATGAGACTCAACAAGACAACAATGAAACTAGTGCAATGACTAGGATGGGGGAGGGGCGGAGATAGAGGGGGGTGCTTAGTCATGGGCCTGTCCCACTTAGGCGATTTTTTCAGCGACTGCCACTGTCGTAGCAGGTCGCTGAAACAACGGCGACTGAACCCCCTACGACAATGTCTACAACAACCTACCACCAAGTCGACGTCAAGCTACCGACAACTGGCGACCCATTAGGGCATCCACCTACGGCAACCTGCGTCCACCCGCGACAAGCTACGACAATTCAGTCGCCGGTACCTGATGCCGGTTGACGTAGGTAGTCGCCAATGGAATTCACCGAAGACAACCTACGTCAGGAGAAGTCAAGCTCCGCTCATTGGCGTCAAGCCCACTGTCGCCGAAAAGTTTTCATCATTTCAAAATCCAGCGGCGACCAGAAAAACGCTACGACTCTTGGGGCGACTGAGGAGACGACTCACGACCATACGGGTGACACCAGCCCAGTCGCCTAAAAAGTCGCCTATGTGGGACGGGGGGCATTAGTTGTTGCTGGGATTTTGGTTTCTCTTGCTGTGAGATCTCGGAGAGACTTGGCAGCAGAGGGCGCTGTCTACAGACCTCAACACAAGTCAAGAGTGCTGGGGAAACTCAGCGGGTGCGGCAGCATCTATGGAGCGAAGGAAATAGGCGACGTTTTCGGGGCCGAATCCCTCGGGAAATAGGTAACGTTTCGGGCCGAAACCCGAGGGTTTCGGCCCGAAACGTTGCCTATTTCCTTCGCTCCATAGATGCTGCTGCACCCTCTGAGTTTTCTCCGGCATTTTTGTCTACCTTCGGTTTTCCAGCATCTGCAGTTCCTTCTTGAACACAGTGTTTATTGTCATGTGTCCCAGATAGGACAATGAAATTCTTGCTTGCTGCAGCACAACAGGATATTGTAGGCATAAATAATAATAATAATAATAATGGATGGGATTTATATAGCGCCTTTCTAGAATACTCAAGGCGCTTTACATCGCATTATTCATTCACTCCTCAGTCACACTCGGTGGTGGTAAGCTACTTCTGTAGCCACAGCTGCCCTGGGGCAGACTGACGGAAGCGTGGCTGCCAATCTGCGCCTACGGCCCCTCCGACCACCACCAATCACTCACACACATTCACACACATTCACACACAGGCAAAGGTGGGTGAAGTGTCTTGCCCAAGGACACAACGACAGTATGCACTCCAAGCGGGATTCGAACCGGCTACCTTCCGGTTGCCAGCCGAACACTTAGCCCATTGTGCCATCTGTCGTCCCAAATACAGATTAGATCAGTGTGTCCATATACCATAGACCACATATGAATATACACATAAATAAACAGATAAAGTGCAATAGGCTGTTATAGTTCAGAGTTTGTATGAAGTTGTGTTTAATAGCCTGATGGCTGTGGGGAAGCAGCTATTCCTGAACCTGGATGTTGCAGATTTCAGGCTCCTGTACCTTCTACCTGAAGGTAGCGGGGAGATGAGTGTGTGGCCAGGATGGTGTGGGTCCTTGATACTGGCAGCCTTTTTGAGGCAGCGACTGCGATAGATCCCCTCGATGGTGGGGAGGTCAGAGCCGATGATGGACTGGGCAGTGTTTTCAACTCTTTGCAGCCTTTTCCGTTCCTGGACGCTCAAGTTGCCGAACCAAGCCACGATGCAACCGGTCAGCATGCTCTCTACTGTGCACCTGTAGAAGTTAGAGAGAGTCCTCCTTGACAAACCGACTCTCCGTAATCTTCTCAGGAAGTAGAGGCTCTGATGAGCTTTCTTCATGATTGCATCAGTGTTCTGAAAACCTGAAACATTTTCTGAAAATACCTTACTGGATTTTAATGAAGTGATCTCTCTATTTAACACAAGGCTCAGTTATTTGGGGACATGCATTTCTCACGTTTCTGTGCAGAGTCTGTTGGGAGGTTCTGCTTTTAAAATGGCTTTCAAATATATACAGAGATTTTATCTGGATGTTATTTTTGCTCGATGGTTTTCAAAAGTGTTGATATCCTTTCCTCATGGAGTATCTTAATTTAAAAAAATAGTATTTAAAGCATATGATGGAGGAAATTGAACATGTCACTAGTAGCCAATGCTGTACCATTTCAGGACCAGTGTTCATTCAAAATGAAGTACGGGCCCGACCTGAAACGTCACCTATCCATGTTCTCCACAGATGCTGCCTGACCCGCTGAGTTACTCTAGCACTGTTTTCTACTCAGGATTCCAGCATCTGCAGTTTTTTGTGTCTGCAACATTTTTTCTATTCTGAGTAATACACAAAGTTAAGAGGGGAGATGTGTGGGGCAAGTATCTTTACACAGTGGGTGCCTGGAACAGGCTGCCAGTGGTAGTGGTGGGGGCAGAGACGATAGTGGTGTTTAAGGGGCTTTTAGACAGGCACATGGATATGCAGGGAATGGAGGGATATGGATCACGTGCTGGCACGGACATTGTGGGCTGAAGGGCCTCTTCCTGCGCTGTACTGCGCTATGTTTGTTTTAGTTGTGTTTTAGTTTGGTTTATTGTCACGTGTACCGAGGTACAGTGAAAACCTTTTGTTGCGTGCCGACCAGTCAGCAGAAAGACAATACATGATTATAATTGAGCCATTTACAGTGTACAGATACATGATATGGGAATATAGGTAGACACAGAATGCTGGAGTAACTCAGCGGGACAGGCAGCATCACTGGATAGAAGGAATGGGTGACGTTTCGGGTCAAGAAATCTTCATCAGAATCAGAATTGAAGAAGGGTCACGACCCGAAACGTCACCTATTCCTTCTCTCCATAGATGCTGCCTGTCCTGCTATCTTCGGTTTGAACTAGCATCTGCAGTTCATTCCTACACATGATAAGGGAATAACGTTGAGTGCAAGGTAAAGCCAGTAAAGTCCGATCAAAGATAGTCCGAGTGTCTGTGATGAGGTAGACAGGAGTACAGATTGGTGTGTTTGGGCTTGGTGTATTATCTTGTGTTTGACCATTCCAGAACGCCTGGCTTGTCCACTTTATAGTGGGCAGTATGTTGACGTGGCAGCAGGTAATGTTTTTCTCAGTACAGTACTGTGGACAGAACTGTAGGAGGCAGAGCTAGACTCAGTAATGTGTGTAGGAAGGAACTGCACATGCTGGCTGATACCAAATATTTTAGACTTTGGAGAAACAGCGCAGAAACAGGCCCTTCGGCCCACGGAGCCCTTGCTGACCAGCGATTACCCCGTACACTAACACCATCCTACAATTTACCGAAGCCCATTAACCTACAAACCCGCCGTCACAGTTTTTATCCACAATCAGTAACTCTACTCAACAGCCAAAAATCTGTAGCCTCCCTTTGATCTGGTATTTTGTTGGTTCACATGTTTGATCAATGGTGTTTTATCATTAATGTTTTATTATTATTAATGTTTAGTGTTTTGTGAGTCATTCGTAACTGTCACTGTATGTCATGTTGTTACTTGTGGGCGGAGCACCAAGGCAAATTCCTTGTATGTGAATACTTGGCCAATAGACTTAGTTAATTTGGAGTGTGGGAGGAAGCCGGAGCACCCGGAGAAACCCACGCGACTCACAGAGAGAACGTACAAACTCCGTACAGACAGCACCCGTAGTTGGGATCGAACCCGAGTCTCTGGCGCTGTGAGGCAGCAACTCTACCGCTGAGCCAGCTTTGTGATGGACAGATTGTGGGAGTTGTAATCACACTCAGAGATGTTATTCGTGGATAAATCTTTCATTTAGTGTGGGAGCCAGCTAAGTTTCACACGTCTGCCATGAGTCACCCACCTTGAAACCACACATCACCGCCCCCTCAGTGGAAACAAAGCCTAATATGGTCTATGGCAGACCTTCTCTTGTCACAGCCACTCACCTACGGGTCCTTATCTCTGGAAAGATCTCTATGCTCAGGGTACAGTCACTAACAGATCTGACTTGCGCAAAGGTCAACGGCTGATGGATGTGACCGGGTTAAGGGGCTGAAGGATGAAATAATGAGAAAAATAATTTTCACACAGAGAGTGGTGAATCTGTGGAACTCTCTGCCACAGAATGTAGTTGAGGCCACAGTTCATTGGCTATATAGAATAGAATAGAATAGAATAGTTTAGAATAGTTTCTTTATTGTCATTGTAACATGAACCATGTACAACGAAATTGTAAGAATATTTAAGAGGGAGTTAGATGTGGCCCTTGTGGCTAAAGGGATCAGGGGGTATGGAGAGAAGGCAGGGATGGGATACTGAGTTGGATGATCAGCCATGATCATATTGAATGGCGGTGCAGGCTCGAAGGGCCGAATGGCCTCTAATCCTGCACCTGTTGTCTATGCTTCTAAACTTGCAGCTGTAACGTTTCATTAAAACAGTGGGCATAAAAACCTTTAGTTTATATCGTCTAAATGCTTAAGTCTCCTTAAAGAAAAGGAGGAGTATTGTATGTGGGTGCGATAGTCAATAGACACAAGTTCTATGTTATCCAGGTTTTCTCATCCACTCCCTGCACACTAGGGGGCAATTCACAGAGGGACAATTATCCTGCAAACCCGCACGTATTTGAAGCGTGGGAGGAAGCCGGAGCACCCGGAGAAAACCCAGGTGGTCACAGGGAGAACGTACAAACTCCGTACAGACAGCAGCCGAGGTCAGGATCTAACCTGAGTCTCTGGCGCTGTGAGGCAGCGACTCTACCAGTTGCACCACTGTGTTGCCTATGTTGAACTGGCATCACGTTCGGCATGGACATTGTGGGCCGAAGGGCCTGTTCCTGTGCTGTACTGTTCTATGTTCTAAGCCATTATATGACAGGACCTCCATGAAACAATCCCATCTGCATGGATGGATTAATGAGCTCAATATTCTGCGGAAACTGAAAATGTCATCCATCGTGAGACCGTTTCACCTTTAAATCTGTTGTCTGAGAATGATGTTATTGTTTAGTTTAGAGATACAGCGTGGAAACAGGCCCTTCAGCCCACCGAGTCCACACTGACCAGCAATCACCCTATACACTAACACTACCCTACACACACTAGGGGCAATTTACACATACACCAAGCCAATTTGCCTACAAACCTGCACGTCTTTGGAGTGTGGGAGGAAACCGGAACTCCCGGAGAAACCCCACACAGGTCACGGGGAGAACGTTCAAACTCCGCGCAGACAGCACCCATGGTCAGGATCGAACCCGGGTCTCCGGTGCTGTGAGGCAGTAACTCTACCGCCCATTGTTAATGGTTGTTAATGGTCGATTTTCTTTTTGTTTCGCAGGCCTACTTCACAGGAAGGCAGCAACTCGTCCCTCTTGTCTGTGGTCAGCGGTTGGACCCTCAGGGGGGTAAGTGAGTCATGACATTGTGTAGAAGCTTCTGGACTGGGATACATCACAACTGTACGCCTCTACCATGCCTGCAAAAAATATTTCATAGTCTTGCGTATGCCGTGAATTAGTGTGGAGTAAAGGAACTGCAGAGGCTAGTTTCAACCGAAGGTAGACACAAAATGCTGGAGTAACTCAGTGGGAGAGGCAGCATCTCTGGAGAGAAGGAACGGGTGATGTTTCGTGTCGAGACCCTTCTTCAGATGAGAGTTAGGGGAGAGGGAAACGAGAGATATAGACGGTGATGTAGAGAGATATAGAACGAATTAATGAAAGATATGATAAAAGAAACAGGCCATGGTTCACTGGGGGCTGGGTGAACACAAGTTACAGACAACGAGACTCAACAAGATGTGTGAAGCTGCTACGACTTTGGTGGGGGAGGGATGGAGAGAGAGGGGATGCATGGAGCTACTTGAAGTTAGCAAAATCAATGTTCATACCAGGGGTGTAAGTTTCCAGGTACTCCTGCAGTCTGGAGCGGGCCAGTTGGCAACATTCCCTCATGGACATCTCGCTCTGCTGGGAGACCAACATGTTTTGGATGGACCATATCATTGTGTTAATAGAAACATAGAAATCTAGACAATAGGTGCAGGAGTAGGCCATTTGGCCCTTCGAGCCAGCACCGTCATCAATATGATCATGGCTGATCATCCATGCGCAGGTTCACAAGGTTAATTCCCCGGATGGCGGGACTGACATATGAAAGAATGGATTGACTGGGCTTGTATTCTCTGGAATTTAGAAGGATGAGAGAGGATCTTATAGAAACATATATATTTTTTAAGGGATTGGACAAGCTAGATGCAGAAATCATGTTGTCAATGTTGGGGGTCCAGAACCAGGGGTCACAGTTTGTGAATAAGGGGTAGGCCATTTGGGACTGAGATGAGGAAAAACCTTTTCACCCAGAGAGTTGTGAATCTGTGGAATTCTCTGCCACAGAAAGCAATGGAGGCCAATTACCTGGATGTTTTCAAGAGAGAGTTAGATTTAGCTCTTAGGGCTAACGGAATCAAGGGATATGGGGAAAAAGCAGGAACGGGAACTGAATATGGATGATCAGCCGTGATCATATTGAATGGCGGTGCTGGCTCGAAGGGCTGAATGGCCTCCTCCTGCACCTATTGTCTATGTTTCTATGTTTATTCACAACTCTCTGGGTGAAAAGGTTTTTCCTCGTCAGCCCACAATGTCCGTGCCGAACGTGACGATGTAGAAATAATCTCCCTATCCCTCCACTCCCTGCACATCCGTGTGAAATGTCATCTCCTCTGCTTCCACTATCCAAGGAAGTTCCCGCACACACCAGCCATGAGGACCGTCACACTGACATACAATTCATACAAGTGTGGAAACATGGAGTCATTGCTGGTCGGCGCGGAGCCGGTGGGCCGAAGGGCCTGTTTCCCTTCTGTATCTCTAAAGTAAACCAATATCTAAAAATCATAAAATCAACACATGTTAAAAATCAAATATTATTGTAATAGGTGGCACGGTGGCGCAGCGTTAGAGTTGCTGCCTCACAGCGCCAGAGACACCGGTTCGATCCCGACTATGGGTGCTGTCTGTACGGAGTTTGTACGTTCTCCGCGTGGCTTTTCTCCGTGATCATCGGTTCCCTCCCACACTCCAAAGACGTGCGGGTTTGTAGGTGAATTGGCTTGGTGTAAGTGTAAATTGTCCCTAGTGGGTGTAGGATAGTGTTAGTGTGCGGGGATCGCTGGTCGGCGCGGAGCCGGTGGGCCGGAGGGCCTGTTTCCGCACTGTATCACTAAAGGAGACCAATAACTAAAAGGTATAAACTCGACACATGTTAAAGATTAAATATTATTGTAATAATATACACTAACATGTTTATAGGCGCCAGAACGCTGTGTAAGTAGGCACTGTCGTAAAGCAAGCATGGGCTCCTCAGATCTCGCTGGTCCTGGAGCGGAAACATTTGTTCCATAACGGGATCGACAGCATCAAGACATGGATGAGATCATCCCTCGCCTCCATCAACTCACTCCCTCCCGCCTGTATCTGTCCCCACTCTATATAACGTTAATTACATCGCAGCATGACCACCCCTCTCTGCTCTGGTCACCATAGCCCAGGAAGGATATGATTGCATTGTCGGGAGGGGGAAGGAAGTTAACGAGGATATTGGTGATCCTGGGGAACTGTAACATGGAGGCAAGTCAAGTCAAGTCAAGTCAAGTCGTCACATTTATTTATATAGCACATTTAAAAAACAACTCTCGTTGGCCAAAATGCTTGACATTGGTGGAAGAAAGATTGAATGAACCCTTCTCTGCAGCAAGGGAGGTTTGGGTGGGGGGGGGATCTTAGTTGAATCCTATAACAGTTGAGGTAAAGTAGGTTGCACGGAATAATTTCCCCTTGTAGGACAATCTAACATCTGGGTTGCTGCCGTACAGAGCCCTTCTTCAGTAAAGGTAAAGCTGCCGGCATGATCCACACGGATGCTGAAGAATTGTTCCGACCCAAAACGTTACCTATCCATGTTCTCCACAGATGCTGCCTGACCCGATGAGTTATGGTGCAGTAGCATCTGTGGAGCTAAGGAAATAAGCAACGTTTCGGGCTGAAACCCTTCTGGAAATAGGCAACGTTTCGGGCTGAAACCCGGAAGGGTTTCGGGCCGAAACGTTGCCTATTTCCTTAGCTCCATAGATGCTGCTGCACCCGATGAGTTACTCCAGCACTCTGTGAAACGTCACCTATCCATGTTCTCCAGAGATGCTGCCTGATTCACCAAAGCCAATTAACCTATAAACCTGTACGTCTTTGGAGTGCGGGAGGAAACCGGAGATCCCGGAGAGATCTCACGCGGTCATGGGGAGAACGTGCAAACTCCGTCTAGGCAGCACCCGTGGTCAGGACCAGCACCCGTGGCCCGGGTCTCTGGCGCTGTGAGGCAGCAACTCTAACGCTGCGCACATTAAGCACACAAAAACAAACAAGATATAGTACTGTGGTAAGCAAATATGTCACATAGCTGCTGCCCAATTACAGGCTGTAGTTAAATTGTCATTTGTCAAATGGTTGAATGATCAATAAACCGAGCCCTGGATCGGAAATCTAGAGAGAACATGTTGAAGCCAAGAACACAGTGAGTTGGACTTAACCTGATTGGACATTCTGTGGAGTGATGTGGTAAACATGAGATCATGCACATATTTATTCTGTAATTAGAAAATAAAAAGATTCTGGTCAGGTGCAGGAAGGAAACTGCTTCCTTTTTCTATTTCTGAAAAATACATATTTTGAAATTAAATTTTTTTTTATCATCTTTGGTGAAGATGATAAATGCAATTGATGATTGATTAAAAGATGCAGCACGGAAACAGGCCCTTCGGCCCATCGAGTCCACACTGACCAGCGATCACCCGTTCACACTAGTTCTGTGTTATCCCACCTTCTCATCCACTCCCGACACACTAGGGGGCAATGTACACAGGGTGGATTAACCTGCAAAGTTGTACGTCTTTGGGATGTGGGAGGAAACCGGAGCACCCGGAGGAAATGCACGCAGTCACAGGGAGAAGGTGCAAACTCCACACAGACAGCACCTGTGGCCTGGATCGAACGGGGTCTCTGGTGCTGTGAGGCAGCGACTCTACCCGCCCTTTGCCACCTCAGGATCGAACCCTATGTGTTGCAACCACCTCCCTCGCAGTGTTGACCCATTCTGCTGATGGATCTCTAAGCCATACCCTTTGTATAATTAATGTCAAATCAACTTGTGCACAAACTGACCTGTAGAAAATGATGCTGCATTGGTTCAGGCTTTTTTGTCTCTGTACATAGAATGGAGCGGCTGGGCTTGTACACTCTGGAGTTTAGAAGGATGAGAGGATATCTTATTGAAACATATAAGATTACTAAGGGCTTGGACACGCTAGAGGCAGGAAACATGTTGGGGGAGTCCAGAACCAGGGGCCACAGTTTAAGAATAAGGAGTAACAAGCCATTTAGAATGGAGACGAGGAAACACTTTTTCACACAGCAAGTGGTGAATCTGTGGAATTCTCTGCCTCAGAGGGCGGTGGAGGCCAGTTCTCTGGATGCTTTGAAGAGAGAGCTAGATAGGGCTTTTAAAGATAGCGGAGTCAGTGGATATGGGGAGAAGGCAGGAACGGGGTACTGATTGGGGATGAGCAGCCATGATCACATTGAATGGCGGTGCTGGCTCGAAGGGCCGAATGGCCTACTCCTGCACCTATTGTCTATATTGTCAAGCAATTTAATCATAATATTTGGATTGTTCTGAGAGACATTGGCACGTGAGAACAAGACAAGCTGGGACAATTGCCATTGCTTTAGTTACCACATGACTTATCTGCAAGAATTCAATACTGACAATTGCAATAGGAATCAGAATGTGAGAAAGAATGTTCTTTCCCAGTGAATGTTGGCTGTATTTAGAGGCTTCATTCTGGAGTTTAAATTGTAAAATATCATCTCACTGAATCTCCGAAAGATCGGGGCTGTGTGGATGCTGGGTGGATTTTAAAATCCCAGCGTGCTTTTATTCTCATATTTCCTCAGTTTGTTTTGGGACTTCATGTGGACAAATCACTTCAGTAGCTGTGTGGCCTCCAGTGTTATTGTTCCATGCATTGCAGGAATGGTTTTGTTGTGTGGAATGGTTGTGGTATTATGTCAGAATAATAGATCGTGGAAATGTTGCGCAGATTAACCAACGTAATCTAACAGTGTAGCTGTTCAAAGGCTGCTCGGGGATGATGTCTTTATTTTCCATTGTTAAAGTTTGGCCCCGTAAATTGTTTTCCACGTTGCATTTTTAAAAGGAGGCATTTCTATTATTTGAAGTTCTGGAAACTTGCTGATGAGAGCAAATTACGACGAGGGAATCTGGTTCATTTGTTGGAGGACAGTCTTCGCTTTTTTTAGTTTTTAGTTTCACAGATACAGCGCTGCAACAGGCCCTTCGGCCCACCGAGTCCGCGCCGACCAGCGGCCCTCGCACATCAACACTGTCCCACACGCACTGGGGATAATTTATACACACACCAAGCCAATTCAACTACAGACCTGCATGTCTTTCGAGTGTGGGAGGAAACCAAAGATCTCGGAGAAAACCCACGCAGCTCACGGGGAGGACGTGCAAACTCCGTACAGACCGCGCCCGTGGTTGGGATCGAACCCGGGTCTTCGGTGCTGCAAGCGCTGTAAGGCAGCAACTCTACCTCTGCTCCCCCCCCCCCCCGATGATTCAACAACACTTTATTGTCACGTGTACCGAGGTACAGTGAAGTGTTTTCTTTTGCGTACAACACGGTAAAATCATACAGCAGAGCTCGCCCGGGCACTGCGCACAGAGTCGCCATGTTTCTGGTGCCAACAAAGTTGCATAAAGTCCATGGGGTGGCACGGTGGCGCAGCGGTAGAGTTGCTGCCTCACAACGCCCGAGGCCCGGGTTCCATACTGACCACGGCTGCTGTCTGTACGGGGTTTGGTCTCCCTGTGAGCGCCTGGGCTTTCTTTGGCTGCTCTGGTTTAAGGGCCTGTCCCACTTACGTGTCCTTGGCATGCAAATTACGTGAGCACATGGTCGCGTTGAGGCGCACGGGCATCGTGTGGCCGCACGGGGCCGGTCCCAGTGAGAAGCGCGGAGGGGTATGTAGTTGTGCACGTATATCGCGCGGTGCTCCGGGATTTTGTCCCAAACGAAATCTTTGCGCGCCACCGGTCTGTCGCGTAACTGACGGCCAAAGTGGGACAGGCCCAAGACCCTGGCGTGACGCAACATCTCACTTCCAACAGCAGCAGAAGCAGGCAAACGATCGCTGAACTCGGCCTGGGGCTCACGGCCGTTGCGGACCGGATCCGCCCCCACTTCTACTCCCAGAGCGCGGCCAAGAAAATTGAAGATAGACACAAAATGCTGGAATAACTCAGCGGGACCGGCAGCATCCATGGAGAGAAGCAATGGATGATGTTTCGGGTCAAGACCCTTCTTTCAGACTGAAGAAGAATCTCGACACGAAACATCACCCATTGCTTCTCTCCAGAGATGCTGCCGGTCCCGCTGAGTTATTCCTGCGTTTTGTGTCCATCTTCAAATGACGTCACGGGCTCCAGACGGCTGTGCGGGCGCATGGAGACGCGCGCGACTCTCACGGGACCGTCGCGCCTCAACGTGACCACGAGGTCGCATAATTAGCGTGCCAAGGACACGTAAGTGTGACAGGGGCTTAAAGACGTACAGGTTTATAGGTTAATTGGCTTGGTGTGCGGGGGTCGCTGGTTGGGGCAGACCTGGCGGGCCGAAGGGCCTGTTTCCGTGCTGTATCTCTAAACTAAATTAAGCTAAACACTGCCCGAGGGAGGGTGCAAGTTTTATTTAACTTGTTAGATTTGGGGATTTTGGCGCAGCAGAGCAGAACGTTTGATAAACTGTGGTTGGCAAGAAATGTCCCTATTCTTGTCCACAATGTTTCCTGTTATTCTTGTCTGTGACAATGACAAGGCCTTGCAAATGCTTCTTTCTATAAGGTGACAGGCAATCGCCAATTGTCGACACTTCTTAATATTAATTCTATAATTTCACTATTCAAACTTTCTTTTCTTTTAAAAGAGAGGTGATACTTTGTGATCATTGTCCTGGGCTCGATTCCCCTGTCCTCCCTGTACTGTGTTTGTCCCCCACCCCCAGCCAAGTGGCTATTTTTGACCATTTGCTTCATTGTGGACTGGGCTGTGTTGGAGGCTTCCTGTCAACCTGCTTCCTCCACGGATCAGAAGGCTCGCTGTGTGCGAGACTGATACGGAGTCTTTTGGAAAAGATGATGAATGCCTGCGAGCTGCAACTGGCAGCTGCATCTTGCAGGGTCGATATCGCCAGCCTCCACAAACCTTTCCCTTAAACTGCCCTGCTACAGTAAAAGCAAGTTAACCCTGACAGCAGTAGTCACATCGGTCTCTGTGTGTAGGAAGGAACTGCAGATGCTGGTTTACACCAAAGATAGACACAAAATGCTGGAGTAACTCAGCGGGACAGGCAGCCTCTCTGGGGAGAAGGACAATAGACAATAGTTGCAGGAGCAGGCCATTCGGCCCATCGAGCCAGCACCACCATTCAATGTGATCATGGCTGATCATCGCAAATCAGTACCCCGTTCCTGCCTTCTCCTCATATCCTCTGACTCCGCTATCTTTAAGAGCCCTATCTAGCTCCCTCTTGAAAACATCCAGAGAACCTGCCTCCACCCCCTCTGAGGCAGAGAATTCCACAGACTCACAATTCTCTGGGTGAAAAAGTGTTTCCTCATCTCTGATCTAAATGGCTTACCCCATATTCTTAAACTGCGGCCCCTGGTTCTGGACTCCCCCAACATTGGGAACATGTTTCCTGCCTCTAGTGTGTCCAAACCCTTAATAATCTTATATGTTTCAATAAGATCCCCTCTTATCCTTCTACACTCGGCGATGTTTCGGGTCGAGACCCTTCTTCAGGCTCATCTGACTGTAATAGAATAATAAAAGTTAAACTCTAAAGAGAATTTATAACAAACTACGTGTCGGTATAAAAATGTAATGCGGTGTGTCACGGTGGCACAGCGGTAGAGTTGCTGCCTCACAGCGCCAGAGACCCAGGTTCCATCCTGACTACAGGCGCTGTCTGTACGGAGTTTGCACGTTCTCCCCGTGACCTGCGTGGGTTTTCTCCGGGATCTCCAGTTTCCTTCCACGCTCCAAAGACGTGCAGATTTGCAAGCAAGTTGGCTTGGTAAAATTGTAAATTGTCCCTAGTGTGTGTAGAATAGTGTTAGTGTGCGGGGATCGCTGGTCGGTGCGGACTCGGTGGGCCGAAGGGCCTGTTTCCGTGCCTTACTTCAAAACTAAACAAGGAATTTACAGCAAACTCCAGTGCTATTTTTGTAGACAGATGCCGGAATACCAATCATTTTTCGCTGTTGGTATTCATGGTAGATCATGGTAGATGCCACAGATGGCAGTGGAAGCCAAGTCAGTGGATATTTCTAAAGCAGCGATATCGAGATACTTGATTAGTGCGGGTGTCAGGGGTTATGGGGAGAAGGCAGGAGAATGGGGTTAGGAGGGAGAGATAGATCAGCCATGATTGAATGGCAGAGTAGACTTGATGGGCTGAATGGCCTAATTTGCTTAAGAAGGAACTGCAGATGCTGGAAAAATCGAAGGCAGACAAAAATACTGGAGAAACTCAGCGGGTGCAGCAGCATCTATGGAACGAAGGGTTTCGGCCTAATTTTGCTGTCGTGACTTACGAGCTTATGAACTTATTATTGTCCTATAAGAAACCTAAGCAGTTTAAGGGCTTGACAGTCTAATTTAGTTAAAAAAAGTTGATTAATAGTTAGTAATAGTTGATTAAACTTTAGTTATTTTTTTGTAATATGTGAGAGGATAATTCCTACAGAGCTCAGTTTAAAATGACTGGCCCCTGAGCTGGAATCTATGCATCCTTGGCATAAACAAGGAACTGCAGATGCTGGCTTGCTACAAAAAAGACACAATATGCTGGAGTATCTCGGTGAGTCAGGCAGCATCTCTGGAGAACGTGGATGTGTTTGTTTTCAGCCACCCTTCTCCAGACTGATTGTGATGGGGGGGGGGGGGGGGGGGGAGAGCTGGAAGGGAGATGGGAGCAGGAGAACGCCTGGTGAGTGATAGGTGGATACAGGCTTAGTTTAGTTTAGAGAGACAGTGCCAAAACAGACAGTACTAGGGACAATGTACATTTATACCAGGCCAATTAACCTACGAACCTGCACGTCTTTGGAGTGTGGGAGGAAACCGAAGATCTCGGAGAAACCCACGCAGGTCACGTACAGACCTTTATGGAATTCCCTGCCGCAGT